>NC_056525.1:1876518-1955162 GCF_019175285.1 Sceloporus undulatus | reverse complement strand
CAGAAGGGATTGGTCGCAGCTCAGCAGCTGGGCTTCGGGAATAACAATAACAACCCTTAGCCCAGGAAGATGGCCCCTTAATGTGCAGTAAAGGAACATTTCTCTGCCTTAGGTCTCTAGTTCGAAGGAAAGGAGGGACAATAAATAAATAAATAAATGGTGGGGTCTTTAGATAGCTGAGATCAAGGATGCACACACTCTCAACCTGCCTAAGCAAAAGGCCACAAAGTGATACAGGGACAGGCTACTGCTATGGCTGGTTTGGCTAACAACAGTGGCCCCAAACTGAAGGCTCCAGCTCCCACCTTTGCTGTAAAGGAATCAATCCCTTCCTATGCAATATCTGCACTGGGCAGAACATGGCAGCTTTAGATAATGCTATTTTGTTAATGGATATCAGCACAAACTTATCTCTTTTGGGAGAATAATACACCGCCTAGTATTCATGTCTGCCTATTCAGCAGGGGAGAAGGCTGAACCTGCCTCCTCTCTAGACTGAGAGGCTCTGAGCAAATGAATTCAGAAAGGTGTTCCAGCATCTCCCTGGAAAAGGAAAAAAGGTCCTATCTTTCTATGAGAGGATGAAGATAAAGGATGCATACAGGCAAGCAGCCAGTGCCTGCAGCTCTCCCCACGCAAGCACCCTCCTGTGGCGCTGTATCGGCCTTCCCATCACCAGTCAGCTCTTTGGCACCGAGGGAACATAATACTTGACCCCTCCCCTGAACACCTCAATAGAGCTCATATTTCAATTTCCACCACCTCTGTACACATAACAACCTCTATTGCCTCTGTTCCCTTTGTCCTCAAGGGCAAGTGTGCTATTTGCTATTTTCCATTTTTAGGGCAAGTCAGCCGCCAGACATGGGGAAAAGAGACTTTATCCTGGATTGTGCAGAATTCACAGACATAGCCATGTTAGTCTGGAAAATCAGTCTGTAAAGGGATCTTGCCATGCCTCTGAGACTATTTGAAAGAAAGAAAATTGGTAGCATGAGCTTTTGTAGACTTGAGCCTACTTCCTCAGATGCACATTTTAGAGTTCTGGATTATGCAGTCCTTGAAGGAGGGTGGTGGAAGCAAAAGGCCGCCCTTGGCCATATTGTGTCCAGTTCTGGGCACCACAATTCAAAAAGGACATTGAGAAACTGGAGCATGTCCAGAGGAGGGCGACTAAAATGGTGAAAGGTCTGGAAACCTTGCCCTATGAGGAATGACTTAGGGAGCTGGGGATGTTTAGCCTGGAGAAGAGAAGGTTAAGAGGTGATATGATAGCCCTGTTTAAATATTTGAAAGGATGTCATATTGAGGAGGGAGCAAGCTTGTTTTCTGCTGCTCCAGAGAACAGGACCCGGAACAATGGATGCAAGCTCCAGGAAAAGAGATTCCAGCTCAACATTAGGAGGAACTTCCTGACAGTAAGGGCTGTTCAACTGTGGAACACACTCCTTCCTCGGAGTCTAGTGGAGTCTCCCTTCTTGGAGGTCTTCAAATGGAGGCTGGATGGCCATCTGTTGGGGATGCTTTGATTTGGATTTCCTGCATGGCAGGAGGTTGGACTGGATGGTCCGTGCGGTCTCTTCCAACTCTATGATTCTATGATTCTATGTACAGAGAAAAGCTCCGCCATCTGAAACGTCCTCAGAGCCCAGGGACAACAAATCACAAGACAGGAAGAAACAGGCCATACAGC
This sequence comes from Sceloporus undulatus, assembly GCF_019175285.1. Lineage (NCBI taxonomy): Eukaryota > Metazoa > Chordata > Lepidosauria > Squamata > Phrynosomatidae > Sceloporus > Sceloporus undulatus. Next base: position 1,953,469 of record NC_056525.1, on the reverse strand, counting down.
TTTGCCCACCTGTGCATACCCCATTTTAATTTAGGCTCCAAGAATGTTAAATGTTGCTTTACTAGAACCATTGCCTACATACTGAAAGAGGTTTGCAACCTGCCAACATTATTATACAGGGAAGAAGTGAGGCTGTGTTGTTAAGGGACTCCACAGAGTCAAGTAAGACCCTGCCTCAAGGCACTTACAGTGAGGAGAAGGGAGCAAGACAGAACAGCTTTAACATTCTCCAGCTCTATGACAGCTATCAGGGCAGCTAGTGTGACACCTGCTAAAAAGATGTCCCAATCCTACACTTGTTAAAAAGGCGCATGGAAAGCCTGAACAGACTGACAGTCCAGCTATTCCACCCTTCAGCCTGGCACTGAGCTTTACTGGCAGCCGATGCTCTGATGGTGTGATGGCAGGCAGGCTTGATAGCCCAGGGGCCTGTTCTGACGGCTGCTTGCAGTGCAAGAGTCTACCATGCTCTCTGAACTAGACAAAGGTGCCACGGGCAATAGCTCACTCTATACAACTTGACAGTGTCCAGAGCAAACCAGGGATTAGTTTTCTGCCTTCAAGATGGTGGGCACATCCCAATCCACAGATAAATTTAGAATGTACGGAAGCGAAAAGCAGAACGACCAGCTTTGGGGGTAGAATTCAAAGACATAACCATGACAGTCTGAAATATCAATATGCAAAGGGTCTTGTAGCATCTTTGAGACTGAAAGAAAGAAAGAGGTTTTAGCATAAGCTTTCGTAGATCTGGTCGACTTCCTCAGAAGCATGGAGTGAACTGGCACCTAAAAAGGACGAAGTCAATGGAAGCTTATGCCTTCTCATTCACTCTATGTGTTTGAGGAAGTTGACCAGGTTTACGAAAGCTTATGGCCTGTTTACTCTATGCATCTGAGGAAGGAGACCAAATCTATGAAAGCTTATGGCCTGTTCACTCCAGGCATCTGAGGAAGGAGACTGGGTCTATGAAAGCTGAGGCTACAGCTTCTTTCTCTTAGTACCAAAGGAGCTACAAGATCCCTCTGCATCCTAACCCCCTTTGGGGTTACACCATGTTCCAACCCGGAGTCTGGGGTTTCAGTATATGACTGGACAGACCTAATCCCAGCTACTGTCACAAAGCAGCTGACTTGACAGGACTCTCCTCCTCTGGCTGAGCAACTGACTCCTCTCAAAAGGGGGCAAATTCTGGCACACTTCCCCCCCCCCCCAAGAAATGGGGACGGGGAGGTGGGGTGTAAACAACATAGTGTCTACCTCACTTAGAAAACAGAACACAGCAAACTGGGGAAACCCTATAGGAAGGTCAGAGAGGACAGCAAGGTAAAAATCATTACTATTATTTTATTCATTTATTTCCTGCCTTTCTCCCAATGGAACTCAAGGCAGCTAATGGCATTTTAAACATACTGTACATCTGAGGAAGTGGACTTAAGTCTACAAAAACTCATGCTGCCAATTTCTTTCGTTCAGTTAGTCTCAAAGGTGCTACAAGATCTCTTTACATACTGATTTTACAGACTAACACGGCTATATCTTTGAATATTTTAAACAATACAAGTTTAAAACACTATGAAAGTTACATGAAAGCATAAAATATATAATTTAACAATCCTATATTAAAACAATTAAAAATACTAACATGCATTAAAACAATAAAAATAAAAACCATATACAGACTCTTAAAAGAGGACAGAAGCTGATTCCTCCCATTGCTTCCCCCTTCTCCTCAGGACTAGCTCTACAGAAGATGGAGAACCACCCCAATGTCTAGAGCTACAAGAATTGGGGGTGGGGGGGTGGGGATGGTCCCTTTGCAACTGAAATGGAAGGGGCTCCTCCTCATCACTGTTTTTGGACAGACATATCCCAAGCTCTTCTTTGCAGTTTGCTCAAGAAAAACCTCCCTGTACCCTGACTGTGGAACAACCTGCACAGGTTTCTTTCTTTGCAAGTGGGAACCTAGATACAGATGGCTAATAGCTGGAGAGTGACGACTGTTTGACACAGCCTTCAGAAACTGTGCCTGGAAGGGAAGCAGCATCTGGCAGCACCAAGAGAGAGACAGAGCCACAAGCTGGTCAGAAAGCATTCCCTGCCGTCGTCTACAAGGGGGTCAGGCGTTCCTGGCTGGCTTCCAGAACACAAATGAAAAGCCCCCTGAAGCCGGTGGGCTCTTTTCCTGCTCCTCCTCACCTTCGCCAGAGCTTCCAATTTAAAAGGTGGAGGAAAGCCAGCTGTATGAAGGGCAACCTTTTCCCAAATGCCTCACCCAAGTGCCACTCTGTCAGAATGCACAGCATTAAAGACTGTGACGGAGGGTGACCCATCTGGGAGTAGAGGAAATCCTCTTGGATCTTGCTTGCTGTGGAAAATGCTTTTTTATAACTACATGTGGATGCTCTAGTTCATGCCACAGGGGAAAAGCATACCAAATCCAGTCTGAAAACATCCTCTTGGGATGGCAGTTCAATCGTGCTAATCTGAATGATGTGGACAGTTTTCAGCAGGCAAAGTGCTGTTGCCTGGCCCAAAAGCGGCTATCATTTCATCAATACTTGCAAAGGCTTTGGACTAAAGCCTCAGTTCAAAACAGCTGGAAAAGAAAGGTTGAGATATATACAGCTATATCTGTTTGTGTTAATCCTTTATGAACCCTCTCCCCCAAAGGGACATTCTGAATGCAAGCTTCTCAAGGCAGGGGCCTACCTTCCTGACTGTTTTTTATAAAAGCTCTGTGGATGGTGATGCTACTATGAAAATACTAGGCTAATCATCATTCTTAATCAGTATACTTTGGAACACCATTATTTACACCCCTGCCCCTGTGATGGCAGACCTCTTAAAAGCAGCATTCAGAAACTCAGTCATGTTAGTCTGCAGTATCAGTATGCAAAGCTTACACTTTATAAACTGCTCAGGGAGTGCTTAAGTGCACTGATAAGCGGTATAGAAATGTACTTGCTATTGCTACTGCTATAGGGATCTTGTAGCACCACTGAGACTGAGCCAAAGACACTGTAGCTTTCAAGAGTTTGGTCTATGCAAGCTTATGCTACAAAATCTTTTATACAAGATTCCTTTGCGTACTCTTTGCCCACTTTCCAAACTCTTAAGAGCAGTAAGGCTTGCATCCCACCTGAGAAAATAAAACAGAAAGCTCCTATGTGAGAAATCTATCTACTGCACAGATCCAGACTGAAGTGCCTAACGCTTTTATCAGCAAAGCTAGATTGAGACTGATTTTACAGCTGAGATTTGGGGAATTATAACTCAGTAAGAGAATGCAAAGTGCAGGTGATGCGAAAGGCCTTTGCCTGAGACCTTGGAAAGACAGAGCCAGTCAGGATGGACAGCACTGGAAGAGGCAACATCGAGGACTGCCTGAAGGAAGAGGCCCCTCCCTCTTCAACTGTCATCTCGGCCTCAGAGGGAGCCATCAGGCAGACCCAGCAACATCGGGGACTGTCTGAAGGAAGAGGCCCCTCCCTCTTCAACTGTCATCTCGGCCTCAGAGTGGAGCCATCAGGCCAGAGCCCAGACAACATCAAGGACTGCCTGAAGGAAGAGGCCCCTCCCTCTTCAACGGTCCTCGGCTCAGAGGGAGCCATCAGGCAGACCAGCAACATCGGGGACTGCCTGAAGGGAGGCCCCTCCCTCTTCAACTGTCATCTCGGCCTCAGAAGGAGCCATCGGCAGACCCAGCAACATCGGGGACTGCCTGAAGGAAGAGGCCCCTCCCTCTTCACTGTCATCTCGGCCTCAGAGGGAGCCATCAGGCAGACCCAGCAACATCGGACTGCCTGAAGGAAGAGGCCCCTCCCTCTTCAATGTCACTCGGCCCAGAGGGAGCCATCAGGCAGACCCAGCAACACGAGGACTGCCTGAAGGAAGAGGCCCCTCCCTCTTCAACTGTCATCTCGGGCCTCAGGGAGCCATCAGGCAGACCCAGCAACATCAAGGACTGCCTGAAGGAAGAGGCCCTCCCTCTTCAACTGTCATCTGGCCTCAGAGGGAGCCATCAGGCAGACCCAGCAAAATCGGGGACTGCCTGAAGAAGAGGCCCCCCCTCTTCAACTGTCATCTCGGCCTCAGAGGGAGCCATCAGGCAGACCCGCAACATCGGGGACTGCTGAAGGAAGAGGCCCCTCCCCTCTTCAACTGTCATCTCGGCCTCAGAGGGAGCCATCAGGCAGACCCAGCAACATCGGGACTGCCTGAAGGAAGAGGCCCCTCCCTCCTCAACTGTCATCTCGGCCTCAGAGGGAGCCATCAGGCAGACCCAGCAACATCGGGGACTGCCTGAAGGAAGAGGCCCCTCCCTCCTCAACTGTCATCTCGGCCTCAGAGGGAGCCATCAGGCAGACCCAGCAACATCGGGGACTGCCTGAAGGAAGAGGCCCCTCTCCTCAACTGTCATCTCGGCCTCAGAGGAGCCATCAGGCAGACCCAGCAACATCGGGGATGCCTGAAGGAAGAGGCCCCTCCCTCTTCAACTGTCATCTCGGCCTCAGAGGGAGCCATCAGGCAGACCCAGCAACATCGGGGACTGCCTGAAGGAAGAGGCCCTCCCTCCTCAACTGTCATCTCGGCCTCAGAGGGAGCCATCAGGCAGACCCAGCAACATCGAGGACGGCCTGAAGGAAGAGCCCCTCCCTCTTCAACTGTCATCTCGGCCTCAGAGGGAGCCATCAGGCAGACCCAGCAACATCGAGGACTGCCTGAAGGAAGAGGCCCCTCCCTCTTCAACGTCATCTCGGCCTCAGAGGGAGCCATCAGGCAGACCCAGCAACATCGAGGACTGCCTGAAGGAAGAGGCCCCTCCCTCTTCAACTGTCATCTCGGCCTCAGAGGGACCATCAGGCAGACCCAGCAACAGACGGACTGCCTGAAGAAGAGGCCCCTCCCTCTCAACTGTCATCTCGGCCTCAGAGGGCCATCAGGCAGACCCAGCAACATCGAGGACTGCCTGAAGGAGAGGCCCCTCCCTCTTCAACTGTCATCGCGCCCCAGAGGGAGCCATCAGGCAGACCCAGCAACATCGAGGACTGCCTGAAGGAAGACCCCTCCCTCTTCAACTGTCATCTCGGCCTCAGAGGGAGCCATCAGGCAGACCCAGCAACACCGAGGACTGCCTGAAGGAAGAGGCCCTCCTCTTCAACTGTCATCTCGGCCTCAAGGGAGCCATCAGGCAGACCCAGCAACATCGAGGACTGCCTGAAGGAGAGGCCCCTCCCTCTTCAACGGTCATCTCGGCCGCAGGGAGCCATCAGGCAGACCCAGCAACATCGAGGACTGCCTGAAGGAAGAGGCCCCTCCCTCTCAACTGTCATCTCGGCCGCAGGGGAGCCATCAGGCAGACCCAGCAACATCGAGGACGGCCTGAAGGAAGAGGCCCTCCTCTTCAACTGTCATCTCGGCCTCAGAGGGAGCCATCAGGCAGACCCAGCAACATCGGGGACTGCCTGAGAGCTGGTGGAGGACTACTTCTGCCGCTGCCCCCCCCATGTCACCTGGAAGAAGCTCCCCAGAACTGCGGAGGACTGTCTTGCCGCTGGTGGCTTTTTACCAGGGGGGAGGGGTCAGTGAGAGAGGGGTGTTTTTATGTATTCTTATTGTTTTATTGATATTTGCTGTGAACCGCCCTGATCTATGGAAGGGCGGTATAAATATAATTTATTTTTTTTTTATTTAGGTGCACACTCCTGTGACCTGGCAGAAGGTGGCTTCCCCTGCTTCTCTCACTCACCCTTGCCCACAAAAGAGTGTCAGCCTATTTGCTTTCTTATAGACTGCCAAGCTCCCCAGGCACAGCCAGGTAGAAAACCACAAAACAGGATGCTTCTGTGTATATTCTGAGACACATAACTTGTTTGGGGTATGAGACCCAAACAACCTATTTGCACAAAGTCCTCTTCGGTCTACTGCAAGCTTTCTACATTTCAGCAACCTAATTAAGGAGAAAGGAGCCATTTTGTTTTTCTATTGTTAAAAAATAATGGGAGGAAGAAACTGTGCTGACCCAGAGGTCAACAAGGCACCCTGAGCTATCATCTGTTTTTTCCTGTCAGGGCCTAGAGAATACCTGGGATTAGTTAATGACCTCTGAGCTCCCCACAGGTAGGCTGGGATGCACATTTATTATCACCAAAACATCTTATACAGAAGATAACGGGACATAATAGTGTGTAAACTGTACAGACTGTCACCACCTTAACTAGGCCAATGTAGGACTCCAAGAATACAAACGAGTCCTGAACACATTGCCATAAACATTGCTTTGGTAAAACAAGCCCCTATGCCAACAAAAGAGCTCAGTTCTTGAATCCAAGGTAGTTTGGGGGGGGGGGACATTTTTTTACCTTTAGGTGGGGACGTTGGAGTCTTCCATAGACAGTTTCAACTGCTGTATGAACTCGCTGCCATACACGCTCCTCTCTTGCCAGATATTCAGCAATCGTTCCAAGGGCTTTTGGCAGCCCTCATCTGCCTCTCTAGAAAGTCAGAAACAGAAACAAGTCAGGAGCTGGAGCAGAGGAAGAGATGCCTGGGGAAGAAGTGCTAGAGCAACAGCAATGGCAATATCAAGTACATTTCATACCGCTGATCAGTACACTTAAGCACTCCCTGAGCGTTACAATGCGTAAGCCAATTGCTCCCAACAAGCTGGGCACTCATTTAGCAACCTTGGAATGATGCAGAGTCTCCTTCTCCTCTACCCAAAAAAAAAAAAAAGAACCCCAAAATGACACAGAAGCTAAGCAGCTATGGAAACCTGCAGAGACTCAGCCAGACTTTTCAGGATAGTTGTTCAGCAGCTGTAATTAATAGGTGCCTGCACTTAAAACATGCAAAGTTCAAAATAACAAGAGTTTCTAGTCATCCACAGGACACAATGAGAGTAGAATTATCTAGAACACATTTGACTCCTCCTCCCCGTGTGTTCTAGATATCATCACGCTTGCAGACTTACAGTCGTCTCTAAATAGCACCACAGCCTTTAACAAGAAGATAACATATTGCGTGTCAAGAAATGACACATAGCTGCTCATTTGCAGCCTGCCCCACAGCGAGAGAAGAATCACCCAATGACAGATGGAGCGAGCCAAGCAGAAAGGCAATCTGAAAGAAAAACCTGATAAATCCATACATAGCATTTGAGGAGTGGACCTCACTTCAAATGGTGTTCAGGCAGAGTGGAGGCACGTGGAATAACTAGCAAGCGCACCAGGCTGCCAACTGTGGAAGCCTGATGGAAACAGGCTGAGATTTCTGGAGGGAATACTGCAATTGATGCTGTGTTTGCCACAGTTATAACTCTTCAAATAATGGATCAAAGGGAAGCTAGATTTGCTGAAGTCTGAGAACATTTATGCTGAACAGACAGGTTAGATCTAGTGCCCATTTTAATCCCAGAGAGCAAATGCATTAAGCAACTGCAGAGGGACTAGAGCCTAGAGGCAGCAGTCAGTCTGTGAATTTCAATATAACCCCATCTTCCCTGGCCATAATATACCCCTCCAATCTCTTGTTTCTCACAGGGCCTCCCTCAGCCACACAGTACGAAGAATTTGGGTCCAAGTGCTCTACAACATCTTAACATGTGGAAGTCTTGTTAAAATGACTGACAACCCACTCACTCTGGAAAAAGAAACTAAATGGATGGACATTTTGTAGAAGTTAGCACTACTGTGGAGAGGAGTCTGGCTTTTACATTTGTTAAGGGGAAAACAGAGGACATGGAAGACAGCTGTCATTGTCAATGAAAGAAACCAGGCATTATCCATCACTGCTTCTTTTGGATCTATCTGCTATTGTGACAAGATACATGTCCAGAAACCATAAAGGTGTGGTCCAAACACAGCATGTGCAAAAGAAGGAGTTATTCAGCCTAAACTTTATTTACTGCTTTGAAAACCAGAGCAGTCCTCATTTTAGCCATGTTGCTGGAGTGATCCTGGCAAAGTGATCCCAGACAAGGATGTATCTCCCCCTTAAAAACTACATCTTACCAGTTCCCCAGGGCAAGCATGAATGTCACAATGCAGGAAACTAAACACAAGAAAGTTTGCCACCTGAACACCCCAACTCTGTGCTTTCCTGTACTGCTGGCTTTCAGTTCTCTACAATTATGGAGACTAAAAGAGGATTCAAATGAAAGCGCCCTGATCTGAACTGAACTCTTCCACACCCCAGGAAACAGCTTGTGAGTAAACTAGGCCACCAAATTAATCCCTAGAAGGACATTTAAGAACAGAAACAACCATGTGAATGGCTCAACTCTGGAGGTTTGTCAGTTGCACCAACACAAGTGTTTCAAGGTCTCCACCAGGAAAACTAAACAGGCCACAAGATGCTGAAAGCAAGGCATAAGCCATCATCCTCATCAGTTTTCCAAACTGCCCAGGATCAGCTGCCTAACCACTCTTGGAAAGAAGAGCAACGGACACTGCTGATCTGAATAGGGAAGCTGTATAGTAGCTCAACATTTTTCCTACAGGGTCCACCAAGTTTTTCCTTAATCAGCCAGTTCCAATTATTTCTGTGACAAAAGGCACTGCCATAGATTTTACTTTTGGTAGCAATCATAACCTGGCCTGAAAGTTCTCAGGGTTACGATGCAATAAAAATCCTTTCAGATCTGCAGAGAGGTAAGGCTCTTTTCCTGTAGCCTGCATCCATTGTTCCATACCCTAGACACTGGAGCAGCAGAAAACAAGCTTGCTCCATCCTCAGTATGACACCGCTTCAAAAGCCCTGTTTAAGTATTTGAAGGGGTGTCACACTGAGGATGAAGCAAGCTTGTTTTCTGCTGCTCCAGGGACTGGGACATGGACCAATGGATTCAAACTACAGGAAAAGAGATTCCACCTCATCATTAGAAGGAACTTCCTGGCAATAAGAGCTGTTTGACAGTGGAACACACTCCCTCTGATTTTGGTGGAGTCTCCTTCTTTGAAGGTTTTTAAACAGAAGTTTGATTGTGGGTTCCTGCAGGGCAGAAATGGAGTTGGGCTGGATGGTCCTTCTGGTCTCATCCTACAGTACTTTATAATTCTATGAGAGAGAGGCTGAGGAATAATGACCTCATTATACATACCTGGCAACATGTGAAAAAGCATCCACAAGAACAGTTTCGAACTCCCTTGTGAACTCGGGTCCTTTCCGTTTACTGTTTTGGATGACATCATTGGCCAAGTATAGGAAAGTGAGCTTCCTACTGGACTTTGCTAGTAATAAAAGAAAAAGAAAGTATTTGTATGGCATGTTTAGCTTCAAGCAACTCTTCACAGTCTGTCTCATTCAGTTTCATACCCTCCTTGAGGTTTCCAGGAGGACTATTACCAAAGAAGAAGTGCCAAATTCTATGACATTAGCTGTACTGGCTTATTACTTCCCCATTGCCCATGTATTACACAGGTACAGTCATAGTGGGCTGTTTAACACAACAAGGAGTCCAGCTGCATTATGAGAGGCTCGGGTTACTGTGCCACATGCTTCTGACTATCAGATACAACCAATGGTTTTCCAAGCTAGATTTTTTTTATAATAGAAGATTCATACACTTCATTTCAATAGCTGCATGCTTTCAAGGCAAATAGTTCCCAGCCCAGCCAGCTTCAAGTCAGATACTCAAGAGAGAAAGTGTCTTAGAAACAAAGGGGTGATATAGTTAATTTTTTTGATTCTATATTTGTTTATTTACTTATATTATTCACTTGCTGCCCCATAACAAAGAAGAACTCAGAGACATAGCTATGCTAGTTTGGAATAGCTGCATGCAAAGGAAGGGATCTTGTAGCACCTTTAACACTAACTATGCAAAAGAAGTTCATAGACTTGGTCTACTTTCTCAGATGCCTAACAAAAGTTATCCAATAAGGTAAAATAAAGTAGCAAGACACGGTCGTATAAAATTAGCAACAAATCCAAGAAAACAACGAGTGGAGAGTAAGGGTCAGCAAAGCTAAGAGAGAGGCTACATCTACACTGTAGAAATAATGCAATTTGACACCACTTTAACTGCCGTGGGTCCAACTACAGAATCCTGGGATTTGTAATTTTGTGTGGCACCAGCACTCTTTGGCAGAGAAGAGTAAAACTATGGTTCTCAGGATTCCATAAGATGAAGCTACAGCATTTAAAGTGGTGTCAAACTGCATTATTTCTACAGTGTAGATCCACCCAAAGTTCAAAGTTACAGATATAAAAAGGCCTTTTCTTGGTGCTGGTGGAACATTAGAGCACAGCACTACTATAATCAACTCTACTAACTACTGTAATGTACTCTACATGGGGCTGCCTTTAGAGACTGTTCAGAAACTTCAGCGGATCCAGAATGCTGACTGGGGGTCAGTTATAGAAACCATATAGCTCCCTTGTTAAAAAAGCTTCACTAGCTATTGGTTTGTTTCTGGGCACAATTCAAAGTGCTGGTCATGACCTCCATCTCTGAGAAGGTGGCAGACGCAACCTTGTATTAGGCAAGGGAAGTTTGGTTTGGGCTTTGGTTTGCGTGGTGGGCCTTGTTTACCTTGTGAGAGAATGGGTCAAGGAAAAGTGATCTCCCTGCAGCTGGATGGTACAGGGAGATGGAAGAATTATATCCCAGTGCCAAAAGATAAGATGTTCCAGCTCATCTTGGCACCTGGTAAACTGATAAACAACCCAGTAGTGAGCATGGGAACATCTCTTCTTTTTCTTTGCCCTAGCCTAGACCCTTAATAATAATAATAATAAATAAAACTTTAATTTATATCCCGCTTTTTGTTACCACAATCAAAGCGGCATACAACCTTTTAAAAATACAATATATACAAACCCTCCTTAAAAAAAGGATTAAACAATTCTAACCATTAAAATTACAGACAATAAAATCTAAAAACAATAATACAATAATAGAATAACGGTGGGCAGAGTCTTCACTTGTATATGTCTGTGGGGGGTTCTTTATGTGTCCGGGATCTATTCCGGGAAGGCCTGCCGGAAGAGATCCATCTTGACAGCTTTCTTGAAGCTCTCTAGGTTGATAATTTGACGGATCTCATCCGACAGGCCATTCCATAAAGTTGGAGCAATTGCGGAAAAAGTCCTCTGGGAGGTTTCCATCAATCTGGTCTTTGTGGACTGCAACAAATTCCTCCCAGAGGATCTGAGGGTACGAGTGGATTGTACGGAAGGAGGCGATCCCTTAAACAGGTTGGGCCCAAGCCATGGAAGGCTTTAAAGGTAATGACCAACACCTTATACTATCCCCGGAAACTAATAGGCAGTCAGTGGAGTGATTTCAATATTGGTGTAATATGGTCACTCCTTTAGGTTGACAGTGATGTTTTTCGAGAAGCCTCCAATGGGTGTGTGAAATGTCAATTGGCTGCAGTGGAGGGAGCAGGCGTGCGTACGCTTGGCCCCAAGTGCTGATGAGAAAGAGTCCTGATGGATGCTGGGGCTGATTACAAGCCCTGGCGGCCTGATTAAAGTCCCCAGTGCCAGGGGGAAGATGCCGGTAAGGGATGGAAGAGGGAGCGAGCAACGGCCTTGGCCTCGCGAATGACTGAAACCGTGAGTGCCAAGGCCATGAATCCAAAGGGACCACTGTATATGTATACATGCACAAATACATACACTGTACTCTGTGAATTCATGTATATGTGTATGTGTGTGTGTGTGTGTGTGTGTGAAGTGTGTGAAAAATACACTGCCATATTAAGACATTAATAATTTATTATTATGACATTAATATTATGGCAGAAAAGACATAAAATAATATAATAAATATATATATATATATATATATATATATATATATATATATATATAGACTGTAAGCCTGAGAGCAGGGAACTGTCATATTAACAATCTGTAAGCTGCTCTGGCAGCCTTTGTGGCTGAAGAGCGGGGTACAAATAAATAACAGAAAAATATCAAGTGATATAAAATTATTTAAAAACATTCAAGGTAAATAAACATGCAGCTCATGCATCCTCTTACAGACCTTTCTACACTTAGTGCTGGAACAGACAGGCAAGTTAAGCTGCCTTCCGGGCGGCTTGGGAATACAGTGTTTCTATGTCACACGCTCCCAAGAAGCTGCCCATCTAATCACAGGAGGGTGATTCAGGACGCTCCGGGGGCATGGCGTTTACATGCTGCAGGAGTGCCCAGAACCCACCCTGGGTTTGCAACTAGACTGCTTAAGGTGCCTTTTTGCTGGCCCAAATAGGAGTGGATCCTTTCTGCTCCTATTTGGGCTGGCTCCAGGGCAGATAGGGCTGCAACGTGTGGTTGCCGTGGCTCTGAAGCAACCAGCTCTGAGCGGCCCCAATCCGCCCTTTTTGTGCTGTCTGTTTCAGCCCTAAGTCACCCAATGTTTATTCAAATGAAAAGGTTCTTTGCTTGCTGGGGGCAAGAGAACAGAGAGGGAGCCAGTCAAAACTTGCACAAATTTCCACAGTCTTGGAGCAGCCACCAAGAAGACTCTCTTCTGCCTCCTCACCAAATGTACCTCTGATAGTGACAGAACTTCCTCCCTGAAAATCTTAAAACTGAGACAGGCTCATTTTATTTTAGTGGTAATGCATTATGCAATATGCATATGCAATGCAGCTTTCCTTTAAAACGAACGAACCCAATGAACTCAGGAAGAGGAGGCTATTCTTGGGAATCCCAGTGTAGAGATGCCATGAAAGAGCCAGACCCGAAAGAACAATCTCTAGCTGAGCAGGTCACACACACTCCAGAAAGCTAACAGATGGCAACATCACGGCTGAGATGAAAACCAATACTTGGGTGCTGGAGGATCCCTGAGACACAATTCTGTTCTGCCTCTTGCCTTTTCCCTCCCATTCGCTTCTCCTTCTGTGTCTAGTCTTTATTTCTAGACTGCAAGCCTGAGGGCAGGGATGTTCTTGTCTTTTGGGAGACTTCCTGGCTGCAGAGCAAACTATAAATTATATACTGTGAGTATATGTATATGTATGTGTGTACCTTCAAGTCATTTCCAACTTATGGTGACCCTAAGGCAAACCTGTAATGGGGTTTTCTTGGCAAGTGTCTTCATAGAGTGTTTGCCATTGCCATCCTCTGCAGCTGAGAGAGTGTGATTTACTCAAGGTCACCCAATGGATTTAACATGGCTGAGCCATGATTCGAACTCTAGTCTCCAGAGTCATAAGTCCAAAGCTCACACACTACACTATGCTGGTTTGTTCATTTCATATATATATATATATATATATATATATATATATATATATATATATATATACATACATACATACATACATATACACACACACATCACATCAGCAGAGAAGACAGCAACTGCTTTAGATGCATATCCACATTTACTCTGGAATTATCCAAATTTAAGAAAACCCTCAAGTAATGAGCCAGAGCGGCATAGTGGTCTTAGAAGTGGACTCCAACTCTGGAGTTGATTCCCAGCTTGGCCATGAAACTCAGTGGGTGACTGTGGTCAAGTCACACACTCTCAACCTCAAGGGAAGGTCATGGCAAACCTCTTCTGGACAAATCTTTGCCAAGAAACCCCCATGATAGGATCACCCTAAGTTGGAAATGACTTCAAGGCACACAAAACACACACAGAGCTCCTTAATGATGCAGCCTACCGCCAGGAACTGGATAAATCTTTTCTGGAGTCTCTCCTTTAAGTCTGTTCTATGCCAAGAGCAGCAATGCACTAGTCCCCATACTCTTGCATCCTTGTGGTTTGGTAAGAGTTCTGAGCAGCTCAGTGGGTCCAGAGAGGCCGGACTGGTAACTGTCTAGCATCCATCAGTAAGTACACCTTAAGCTGTGAAACTTGGCATTTCCAGTGATCCCCATAAGCCAGGTCACACAGCTCTCGCCTTATACAAACCAAGAGATAGAGAAAGATAGCTGGAAGCAACCTGGGACTATTAAGGAAAGAGAACCAAATGGGACACTGCTATAATTATGCAAGATACCAGAACAGAAGACGGAACAAAAGCGTCTTCTCCTGACACTCTTGATTCATGAACTACCCACTTAACAATGAACCCAAACATAACTTGCAGCATCAGAATTAGAACAGAGTGAGCTCAAGGAGCCTTAATATCCTGCTCTTGAAGTAAAATGGTGGACTTCTGGACACACTGGGCAGTTGAGAACAGGCCATACCAGCAATAAGACCCAAATGACATGATTTGATAGAGATGTTCTTGATATACTGTAAACATCTATATCTGTATCCCTATCCATACAATTGACCCTCCACATATGTGGCTTTTTGACTTTTGCGCATTTGATGATCTGCGGTTTTGATTGATATGTTCTCTCTAGGAATCATCCTCCAGCGCAACTCTGCAAGAGGTTGACCATAGAGTTGTGCTGGAGAACCTAGCAGTTTGTAGAGAAAACACTTTTCTGGACATTTGCAGGTCCTCCAGCATGATTCTATGGTCAATCGATTTAGAATCATAGAATCGTAGAGTTGGAAGAGACCACAAGGGCCCTGATCCAGTCCAACCCCATTCTGCCATGCAGGAACTCTCAATCAAAGCATCCCCATTAACAGATGGCCATCTAGCCTCTGTTTAAAGACCTCCAAGGAAGGAGACTCCACTACACTCCGAGGAAGGAGTGTGTTCCACTGTCAAACAGCCCTTACTGTCAGGAAGTTCCTCCTAATGTTCAGGTGGAATCTCTTTTCCTGGAGCTTGCATCCATTGTTCCGGGTCCTGTTCTCTGGAGCAGCAGAAAACAAGCTTGCTCCCTCCTCAATATGACATCCTTTCAAATATTTAAACAGGGCTATATCACCCCTTAACCTTCTCTTCTCCAGGCTGAACATACACAGCTCCCTGAGTTGTTCCTCATAGGGCTTCATGGTTTCCAGACCCTACTTCTGGCAGATGTTGACCACAGAGCTGCACTGGAAGACCTGGAGAGGCCTAGAGAGGTGTTCTCTCAGGTAAAAAGGGTTGTTGTTTTTAATTTGTGGGTTTTCCACATTCAGGGGTTTTTTTCACCCCTAACACCAGGAATGTAATAATAAAGGAGCCCTGGTGGTGCAGTGATTAAATGCCTCTCCTGCAGCCATATTATTTATTTATTTATTTATAAAGTGCTGTAAATGTACACAACGCTGTACGTACAATCTTTTTAATTGGACGGTTCCCTGCCCTCAGGCTTACAATCTAAAAAGACACAAGGCAAAAGAAGAAGGGAAAGGTGGTGGGGAAGGGGATGTTCACATTGTTCGCATGGCTGCCCCTGGGCATCTGGGTAGCTTAGGTGAGTGGCTACCAGGGGCTGAGGGAGGCTGAGGGAGGGCAGGACCCCTCCAATGCCCTGGGGCAGCTTGTTATGCAAGTGTCCAGCCTTGCTGGCATTGGCTCCTCCAGCCCAGTCATCCTTTCCAGTGTCATCCTGGGCACCTGGGTGGCTTAGGCAACTATCCAAGAGAGAGCAGATACAGCACCAATGACCTGGGTCACTCTTTACGCAGCTGTTCAGCCTTCCTGAGTGAGGGCAGGACCCAGCCTTCTCAATGCTGATCTATGGGCCCCTGGGTGGCTTAGACGAATACCCAGGAGGGGCTGAAGGAGGAAAGCACTCCCAGGAGGCTGCTTATGCTAGTGTTCAGCCTCGCTGGCATCAGCTCCAAGCCACAATGTCTTCTCATTGCTTCCCGCCAGGCATCTGGGTGGCTCAAGCATGTAGCTACCAGGGGCCAAGGGAGAGGAGAACGCCTTCCGATGCCCCGGCAGGCCCCTTTATGCAAGTGTTTGGCCATGCTGGCATTGGTCCCATGCCACTCAGCCTAGGCATCTGGGTGGCTTGGACAAGGGGCCACCAGGGCCTGAGTGGGGGCAGGACCCCCTGCTCCTCGTGACATAAGGATGGGCCACTTGGGGCATCAGAGGGGCCTAAGCCGCCCAGATGCCCAAAGGGTGCTGCTGGGAAGGCTGGATGGCCTGGAGCTGATACCAGCAAGGCTGAAGGGGACCCTGGGAGGGGGTTTCCGCTTTGCTGGCATCGGCTTCTTCTCAGTGCCATCCCCTGAGCTCCTCTGAGGCTTAGACGGTTAGCAACCACAAGCTGAGCCAAGGCAGGAGGATCCTTAGGCAAAGCTTCATCCTCGCTGGCATCAGCTCCAGGTCTTTAGACAGGGCTCTCGTGTCGCCTCTTCACCTTCTCTTCTCCAGGCGAAACATCCCCAGCAATTCCCTCAGTCTCTCCAGGCCCTTCACCATTTTAGTCTTCCTCCTTTGGACACAGGGCTCCAGTTTCTCAATCTCCTTTCTGAACTGAGGAGCCCAGAACTGGGCCCAGGATTATTCCAGATGAGGCCAAAGCAGAACAGAGGAGCACTATGCCTTCCCTGGGTCTAGAGACTAGGCTTCTTCTGTCGATGCGGCCTAGAAGTGCCTTGGCCTTCTTAGCCGCTGCATCGCAGCCTTGGCTCAGGCTCCGCTGGCGGCCTACTTAGACCCCCTTCAGGCGTATCCCTCTCCCGCCCGGCTCCCTGGGCCCTGCTGCTCCCGCTCACCCTTCCTTAGCTCGCGGTGCCAGACGGTGACGATGGGCCCGGCGTGCTTCCGGTGGTGGATGAGCCACAGGCTCAGCGTCTGGACGCTCTGCTGGGAGTTGCTCAGCTCCGACAGCTTCCGCTCCAGCGCCGACTCCGAGAACGAAGACATCGCCCTCCGGCCGGCGGACCGAGGCAGGGAGCCGGGCCGGGACCGGAGCAGGACCGGGAGCGGCCCCCGTCCCGCCTGCCCTTCCCGGGCCTCCCCTCCTTCTTCTTCTTCCCCCCCTTCAGAGGCAGCCAACAACCGCCACAAAATGGCCGCCCGACCTTTCACCTCGGGGTTGAAAGGGCGGTGCTCTACGGATCGCGGGAGGGGACAAAAGAACTCTGGGAAAGCCAGCGCCTCATTCTAAGAGCGAGCGAGAAGAAGGGCTTTTCGGAGTAAAGGCTCGGCTGCTGAGGCCTACCCGGCCATTGACGCATGCGCAGCAGGCTCAGTCGTTGCGCCTGCGCAGTCTTGCCAAGTGAGACTTTTTTCGCCCCCTCTGTTCGCCTTGCTTCCCTGCGGGACATATTTCGCCCCAGAGAAAGAGGCAGGTTTACTTCCGGCATGTGGCTGGCTGCTGTTGCTGGTGCTGAGTCTTCCCTCGTGGGTTCCTTTTGGGGGTCTGGAGAAGGTAAAGGGGGTCCCTAGGGTCCTGGCGAGCAGGATGGAGGGTCCCTGGTGGGTTTTTAGGCCCTGGAGGTAAAAACAGGTGAAGGAGAGCCCTCCAGGGGCTGCTTTTGGATTGCAGCTCCCATCATCCCCTCCCAAATTCCGAGCCCATCATGCGTGGCTAGGCCTAAAGGGCCAGTTATTTCCACCTGGAAGGGAGTTGCAGGGGCCCTTGGGATTATGTGTGTACAAGAAATTTATTATTATTATTATTATTATTATTAAATACATGATATTATACTATGTTATAATATATAATAATAATAATAATTGATGTAATATGTATTATTATTATTATTTGTTGTTGTTGTTGTTGTATTTATTTGTATCCCACTTTTCCTCCAAATTTGAGACTCAAAGCAGCTCACGACTTAAAACAGTGACTCCCAGACTTCAGTTCTCCAGATGCACAAATGGTGACCAACAACTGTGCAGAAGTGTTTTCAACCAGCGAGGAAAGTGCTGCAGGGCTTAGCTGTTCCTGCAGAGATTTACAGTTGCAGAATTGTGAGAATGAGTGCTTCCTGTTGTTGTTGTTGTTGTTGTTGTCGTGTGCCTTCAAGTTGTTTCCGACATCTGGCCAGCCTGTCATGAGTTTTGTTAGCAAGTATTTTTCCAGAGGGGCTTTGCCATTGCCCCTCTCTGAGGCTGAGAGAGTGCTACTTGCCCAAAGTCACCCAGTGGGTTTATGTGGCTGAACTGGGATCTCAACCCTGGCCTCCAGAGCCCTAGTCCAATGCTCAAGCCAGGGCACCATAAGAAGAATGAAACTGAGCTGCTCTCATGGAACTTCTTTTTTGTCTTTCCATCCACAGGATGATGGCTGAAGAAGAGGCCTGAGAAGAGAGTGACAGTACTGGGCCATGGCTCTTTTTGACACCCCTCAGGAGGCCTTTGGGGCCTTGCGCCCCATCTGTATCCAGCTGACCAAAGTCCAGACAGTGGAGAATGTGAAGGAGCTCCAGGCCCAGCTCCAGACGGTCAGCGACTCTGCCCTACAGGAGCTCCAGGAGTACGTCCTCTTCCCTTTACGATTCACCCTCAAGACTCCAGGGCCCAAGCAGGAACGTGTGGTCCAAAGCGTGGTACAGTGTGTCACCTTTGTGCTTTCGGCCACTTGCGTGAAGAAGCCCGCCCTCTTCCTGGAACTTTTCTCTGAGCTCTGCATGTGCCTGGCGTCTCCGTCCGCTCCACGCCAGCTGGCCCCTTTGTCAGAGGAATTAAAGCATTCTGTGATCCAGTCCCTCCTGGCTTTGCTGCACTCAGCCTATGGGGATGTGATCATGTCCTTATACCAGCCGCCCAACCTTCCCCACTTGGGTTTTGCTGTGTCCTTGCTCTTGTCCTTAGCCAAAGAGGAAAAAGCCAGGCAAATCAAGCTCGCTGCCTTAAAATGCCTGCGGACTTTTATTTTGCAATGTGACTGCCAGGAGTATCACAGGCCTTTGGATGAGGAAGACAAGAAGCAATGTGGGGATCTCTTTGCTTCTTTTCTCCCTGGAATGTCCATTACTCTCTCTCAGATGATCACAGGCGATATGAAGCAAGGCCATATGGTGGTCATCTCAGCCCTCAGGGTCTTTTCTCAAGCCATCAGCTTGGTCATGGCCGATGAACAGTTGGCACAGATCCCTCCAGAAAAGGAGAAGAAACCGGCCTTGGAGGAGAGTAGAATATCAGAGCTTGTAGTACACAGAGGCCTGGAATGGGCCAAAGGTACTGCAGCCAAACTCTCCATCCTTATCAAGAAGGTGGTTGCCTCAGCCTCTGTCCACTCTCACTGGAAGGTTAGGCAGGAGCTGGTTGAAACAGTTCATCTCCTGATGTTGACATGCAGCCAGTCTTTAGTGGGATCGGTTAGTGAACTCTTGAAAGCCTTAGTGAGTCTTGTGAATGATGAAAGGCCGGAGATCCAGGCTCGGAGCAATGAGGTCCTCAGGAGCATCACAGTTCAGGGCATGGTGGCTGAGAATAGGCCTCTCACCAACATCCTTTCGGAAGACCTTCACTCCCTGGCCACTGCTCTTCCTCGCTTAATGAACTCGCAGGATGACCAGGGCAAGATTTCAACCTTGAACTTGTTGCTCGGCTACTTGAAGCTGCTGGGACCCAAGGTGAGTGTCGTCCTCAACTCTGCGTCCCACCTCCAGCGTCTCTCCAAAGCGCTAGTGCAAGTCCTGGAGCTGGATGTGAGAGATGTGAAGATCGTGGAGGAGAAGCGCTGGAGCTCTGGAGGGCTGGAGGACCTGACTAATCATAGCGTCCACAGCAAGTACTTCCGGTTCTTCACGGACGATCGGATCCTGCCCCTCCTTCAGCAAATCTGCCAGGTTCTTGGCTACTATGGGAACATCTATTTACTTGTGGATCATTTCATGGAGCTTTATGGAGAGTCGGCTTTGTACCGAAAGCAGGCTGCCATGGTTGTCAATGAAGTAGTTGCGGGAGCTGCCGGGCTAGAGATGGATGGCCTCCAAGAACGGGAAGCAGTGCTAGGCACTGAGGATCTCAAAGGAGTCATAACGTCTGTGTTAGAAGAGTATGTCGACCAAGCAAACTGGCATTTGATCACCAGCATGGAGAGTGAAGAAGCTGCTGCAGAACTGGCTATGAAATATTCTGGGCTTCTGGCTGTTGCATCTGAAGTGCACAGCCAGCCCCTTCCTCCGTTGGACCCAAAGCCCACGGTCCGCTCCATGAACAGCAACATTTGGCAAATCTGCATCCAGCTAGAAGGGATAGGCTGCTTTGCCCAAGCGCTCAAGAGGGACTTCCGCTTGCTGTTGCTCTCCGCCTTGTACCCAGTTCTGGAAAAGGCAGGAGACCCCACGCTGCTCATTAGCCAGACAGCAAGGGGTACCATGGCCAAGATCTGCCTCACCTGCGGTTATGGCTCTGTCCCTGAGCTCATCAACCAGAACGCTGACTACCTGGTGAATGGCATCTCCCTGCACCTGCGCCATGTGGCACATGAGCCCCATGCCTCACGGGTCTTGGAGGCCATGCTCCGGCACTCGGACGCCAATGTACTGCCTTTGGTAGAGGATGTGGTTCAGGACATTCTGACCAAGCTTGACCAGTGCCACAGTGACCGGGCCTCATCTTTCCTCCGGGTCATGCACACGCTGATGAAGATGCTAGGTAGTCTTCTCTAGAGGTGCTGGTGCCTCACCAAACTACAAATGCCAGGATTCTATAGGATGGAGCCATGGCGGTTAAAGTGGTATCAAAAGGCATTATTTTTACGGCCCAGATGTACCCTTCATTTCTCTCCCCCCAGTTTCAGAACTGTAGTAGGGACAGACACTGCTTGGTCGTCTCCTTCCTCTCTCTTCTCACCCTGCCACTGTATGTCTGTGGTAGTACTCCTGGGTCCTATGTGTTGGGCAGGGAGAATCACAGAGCTGTGTGTGGGTTGTGTTATGCTCTGAACATTTTGAGGTAAAATCTCAGCTAGTTTTGTTTGTAGCAACGTAGCTAGTTTTAGCTCTTCTATTTGAACTGGAGCTGATCAGCTCTAGGACTGCCTTTTTTGTGTCTAGTATTAGGTATGTTTGAGGCCATAATCCTTTCCACTTCTCTTTTGGCAGTTTCTTGGTTCAAGGTGGAGCATCCAGCAAGGAAGGGTTGGGAGCAAGAGCGTGGACCTTTGTTGGGGGCAGCCCAGCCACAAGAGAAACTGCCTGCCCTGCAGCCCCCAACAGCAATGGAGATGGAGGAGTTTTTCCAGGAATATGTTAAGCAGAAGCGGATTGCAGAGGGTGACATCTCTGATTCGGAGGATGAGGGGCAAGGTCACTGCAGCTGCAAAACTTTTGGGTTGCTGGTTGGACATACAAGGGTCAATGCTGGTGATTCCCACACGTTGTACTTCCATGTGTTTTGTCCCAGAAGCTCCAGCCAGCTGGGCCAACATTCAGAAATTCTGGGACCTGAAGTCCAAAACACGTGGAGGACCAAGGTTTGGGAACTACTGGTTTATGCTTATGATGATTAACCTCTTTTAGCCCAGCTCAGCCTTATGGGAGGCGTTTGGACTTCTACTAGGGTTGCCAGGTGAAATACAAGACAGGACTGCTGTGCCTTTAATACAGTGAGTCTGTGCCATATGTGGGCTCCTTATAGGCGGCTTTCAGCATACGCTGAAGCCGCCTGGAAAATGGACGTGAGCCCCGCAGCACACAAGCCCTATTAAATCTAATGGGGCTCACAAATGGCACACATAGCCGCAGGGGTGCGTGCAGCAAGCATGAGCCCCATTGGATATTATAGGGCTCAAGCTTACACAATATTTGCTTTACACGGCGGGGGGGGGGGGGGGTCCGGAACGGATCCCCCACGTAAAGCAAGGGCCCATTGTAGTTGAGTAGCAGAGGTGATTTCAGCGGGTGTTTTTTGTGCAACACAATGATTAAAGATACCTGAGCCCTGTCCTGTATTTCATCTGTCAACTCTGTTTCTAAGAATGGCAGAGAGAGAAAGAGAGAGAGAGAAAAAAAAACCCATTAAAAAGTTGGGAATCCCCAAATGAGGAGACAAGCATTTATCTCCCTGGGACATTCCAGAGGATGAAATTAGGATCCCAGGAGATTTGAATCCAAGGCCTATGGGATCACACCCTTCCCCTTCCACTATGAGTGTGCATTCATTTTACTCATTCATTCGTTTGTTTTATTTATTCAGAAATTAATACTTATTTGTCCATTTTATTTATTGTATATACTCATGTATAAGTCTAGAAATCTTAGTCAAAAAATTGACCCCAAAAACCTAGATCGACTTATCCACAGGTCAATGTAAATACTGTACTATTAACTCTTTAACTCTTATTAAAGAGCGAACCATCCCGGCAATCTGTCCTGGAAGCACTGACCTCTCTCTGCTTTCTCTTCCATCCATCCTTTAGTGTGAGCCAAAACCATTATGCCTGCCAGAATTTTGTAGGTTCTTTGCATTGTTTTCTTTGCTTCATCATTTAGGCCTGTTACAGACAGCCAAATAAAGCTGCTTCAAGTCACTTTGGAGCAGTATGGTATTTCAATGATACATGTGTCCTAAGAGTCCAAAGGCCGCACCAAAGCCACGCTCCAGTCCTAAGGACTGGAGTGCGCTTTGGTGAAGCTTCCAGACTCTTAGGACTCCTGCATCATTAAAATCCATACTTCCAAGTGACTCGAAGCAGCTTTATTTTGGCTGTCTGTAACAGGCCTTAGATCCTTTGTTGCATGTCCCTAAGTTTTACCTACCTATCCTTATCAAAATCCATAATTTTAACCCAAAACCTGCCATTGACTTATATATGAGGTTGACTTATAGTCGAGTATATACGGTATCCCCTTCCTTTGAGTCCCAAAGCTAGAACTCAAGACAGCTAGGAAGATTTTAAAAAAGAAATGCAAGCATGAAACATTAGAAACATTCACAAATTTAAGACAGAAATAGTAGTACATTCTCTATAGGGTTAAAACAATTTCAAAGAGATTGAAAAGCCAAGGTGCACATGTAGCACAGCACAGTGACCTTTGCTTTTAAAACAGTTCTCTAAAGCTAGCTAGAATAAAAAAAGGTCTTTGCCAGACTGTGAAATGACTCTGGGTGGGCACAGAATTTCTCTGCAGCTCCTTGTGAGAGGAGAACAGGTGGCCCTTCGTCTGGTTACTGTGTGCATGACTGAGGTTGCTGAATCAATGCATGGGTGTACATGCAGCCCCATGGTGGCTGGTGGCTGCAGTGGTCACTTCTGTGCCTTTTTTAATTCTACAGAAAAGCAAGTGCCAGTTGGCGAGTCCGAGGCTGCTGAGGACCCTTGTGAGGAGCAGAGCCAGTTGCCACTTTATGCCCAGATGGCCAAAGATGTGACGGAGAGATGTGTCCACTTACTCTCCGCCAAGAGCCTTTGCGTGCGACTGAAGGTACTCCTTGGAGCAAAGGTGCCAGAGGGACCTCCCAGGGGAAATTCAGGCAGTTGTAAAATCAAGTAAAGTCTGGCATCTTCATCCACAGATTTTTTACTCATGGATTCAACCATCCATGGCTTGCAAATATTTTAAAAATATATAAATTCTTTAAAAAAAGCAAACTTTGTTTTTTGCCATTTGTATATAAAGGACCCCATTTTACTATGTCATTGTATATAATGGGACTTGAACATCCACTGATTTTGGCATCCATGGGGGGTCCTGAAACCAAACCCCAGCAGATTCCAAGGGCCCACTGTACACTAGCCAGGTGTTGACCATAGAATGGGCACCCAAATGGTTGGCACATCATTGGGGATGAGGGAGTAGCTTGTTCGTATCCATGCTTCCAGTTTTTCCTCATAGGAGGCTACTCAGCCCTTTATCTCAAACTCATTAGTTCCCAGACCTGTCTTGCTTGTTGTCATTTGGGGGGGGGGCGCGGAGGAGGCAGTGAATCCACTATCAGTTTTATGGCTGCTCTTACTTCCTGACAGTAAGATCTGTGAATATACTGTGGCCTTAGAAAGTGGTAGAGCCTCCTTCTTTGCAGGTTTTCAAACAGGCTGGATAGTCATCTGTCAGAGGTGCATTGATGGTGCCTTCCTGGATGGCAGAATGGGATTGGATTGGATGGCCTTTGGGGGTCCTTTCCAACTCCATGATTCTGTGATTCTTCCTGCCTCTGATCTGGTGGTACAGGAGCTCTCTCGCACCCAGGGCCCAGTCAAACAATGTCACTTGGAGTGTGTCCAGAGGAGGGCGACCAAAATAGTGAAGGGTCTGGAAACCATTCCTTATGACAGACCTGCACAACATATTGTCCGGGGGCTGCTTGTGGCCCACCAAAGGATTTCGGGTGACCTATGAGGATGCGGAACGATTTCAAGGCTCCTTCACTGCTCAGCCTTCTCCCAAGGAGCAGGCCAGGCAGCAGAGGAGGAAGACGGGCAAAAGTTTGCCAAGCAAGGCTCCTCTGCAGCTTGGCTTTCTCCTGAGGAGAAGGCTGGGTGGAGGATGGGGATGGGTGAACATTTGCAATGCTCCTCCGCTGCTCGGTTTTCTCTTGTGGAAAAGGCCAGGCAGAGGAGGAGGAGGATAGAATTGATGTAAATTATTATTAACTAATAATAAATTAATTAATTAATATTTAATTAAAACCTATCTATAGCCCATAGATTTTCCTTTCCCTTATACCAGTGGTCCCCAAAGTGTGCCCTTTAAGAGATTTTGGACTTCAGCTCCCAGAAGCCTCAGCCATCTTGGCCAATAGTCTGCTGAAGTCCAAAATCTCTTGAAGAGCACAGTCTGGAGACCACTGCCTTATACCATCTTCAATAAACAACAACAACACATTTTCCCAACCCATTTGCTCTTTCTTCATTAAGATTGTTCTTATCCATGCATATACAGTATATATTTATATATAACCTTCTGTATATATGTGTGTAATTATATATCTTTACATAAGTAGAGACTTATATAACATAAGTATGTAACCTGTAATCAGTATATAAGTTAACATACTGTTGTTAAACCTTTCGCAACTTACTTGCACCATGTGGATGCAGCCTTAATTCCATTTACTATTGCCTCCTTCCTTTGGCAGGTCCTGGATGTCCTGGAATTATGTGTGATGGTGCTTGGTGCTCATGAAAATGTCCTTCTCCCTCTGGCACATCGGGCATGGCCTCCTCTTGTTCACCGCCTGACCAACGATGACCCATTGGCTGTACTCAGAGCATTCAGGGTAAGCCAAACCAGAATCCCAACACAGGGCAACATTGCCCCCAGGGCCGATGGGAAGGACAGGCCCTGGGCTTCCTCCAGGCAGTGGGGGGCAACACTCTCTGCTCTACTTTAATGGGCCTGAGCTGCCTTTCGCAGGGGATGGTGGCCCCCATTTGCACCTCTGCTTCTCACTGGAGCTCCTAGCATCCACACACCCCACTGTTACATATCCAGATCCTTTCTGATGGTGGAGTGCATTTTCATCTATTTATATGTATACCAGTAGTTTATGTATGTGTATATTGACTTAATTACCAAACAGAACTAAAAAGAGTATATATGTATGTGCATAGGTATGTATAGGCAGAAGCCAGTGTAGGGTAGTGGTTTCAGTGTAAGACTATCAAGTTTATCACACAAAGGAGATCAGGAGTTTATCCCATGAATATCCTGGAAAAACCGTGTAATTATGCGAAAAGATTTCACATGACGTCACACAAAACCCACCATTACAGTGGTCACAGAGTAGCATTAATGCACATCTTTTTACTTGCAGGATTTCAGCAGGAATGTGTTTCCGATATCACTTTATTTGCACAATTGTGTATGATAATCATTCCTGCAATTACTCACCCTTTTCGCTTTATTTTGTGGGATGCTTTAAGTGCGCTTTGATCTCTCTTTAATGCCGAAATTGTCTTCCACCTTCTTCAATAGCTAAAGATGAAATGTTTTGCTTATGCTATGTACGTGTGTATGTGTGTGTGTGAGAGAGGAAGCACACACATACACAACACACACAGAATGCATACTTCATATCCTTGGTGGTTCAGTTCCAGACCCTCCCAAGGATGGCAAAAATGTGGTTTAGGAGGGCCAACTGTATATGTATGCAACAAGGCACTGCAGATTCTGTGCCAAGTCAAAAACGGTTCTGCAGCTAGCATGCCATTATTGAAATCAAACATATACTTGCTTTATATTCTGTTGTGTGTTCAGTGTGTGGACTTTCTTAATAACAACTCTCCCTGTATAACCTCATACATAAAATACGACGACAAGGAGTTATAAGGCAAAAGCATCTAGCTAAAACAAAGCAGTTAAACTCTTTTGGAAATGACTTTCCATCCCTGCCTGCTAAATACCCCACAACATGTCCAGCCCTGCTTCAAGAAGACTGCCTCCATATTTCTGGCCTCTGAGTCTGGGACCTAGATCCCATCTCAGGAGAGCTTTTGAAGTGCAAATAGTTTGACCAATTACAGCTGGATTTTGTACAGAAAGGCAAAAAGGAGCACTGCCCAGCCTTAATCCTGGAGTGGGCAGGCAAAACTCATGCAACGGTCTCAAGGACTAGGCTGGATTTTAAGATGGGGGGGTGAGTAAGACAGGGAGAGCGAGGAGGAGAATCCATTACCAAAACCCTCTCAGCAATTTTGAGATAGCCTACTGCTGAGCAGCAGGAAAGGTGATCTTATTTAATTATAAGCATCCCTTTGATGGTTGCCTCTGTTTCAGTAGCAAAAAAAAAAAAGTGAGGCACAGCAGGAGACTTGAGCATTGGAGAGGGACTCCTCACAACTGGGCTTGTGCAGAAATACTGGGTCACTGCAATAGTTGGGGCCCACTTCAACATTTATCCCTTTCTAGCATTGAAACCATCGTGCTATGTTGCCCTTTTCTTCTGCACCAGGCTCCCAGCTCGCATGGCGGTTGCTCCACATTGCATTTGGCGAGCGGTGTATTTATTATCGCAGGCTGCAAGACTGGCGTGTCGCCCGCAGCCTTCCAGATAAAGGCGAAACATGGTACAGGGAGATAAGAGATTATGGGCAGAGAGAAAAAGTGACCCTGGCTGGTGATGAATTGGGAGAACACGCAAATTTGTGCAGATGGATGCGGGAAGTGAAGAGGGGCTAAGCAGGTTTTGCCCAGAGTAGTTGCATGTGTGTGTATAGAGCTGCAAAAGGACGCTTCTCTCCATTCTTGGATCTTCCTTCTTTTCTCCATTTTTATAAACTTGTACCTCTGGTTTGTAATCTGCTACCTTAGGAGAGGAATGACAGGAAGAAAACTCATTTTGAAATGTGGTGTTGGAGGAGAGTTATATGGGTCCCGTGAACCACCAAAAGAAAAGACCAATAAATGGGTCCTGGAGCAAGTCAAGCTTGACCTCTCCCTCGAAGCAGACCTGTCTGCTGAGACTATTGTACATTGGGCATACTCTGGGGAGGCATGGCTCGATAGAGAAGGGAATAATGACTGACAAAATGGAAGGCAGGGGCTGAAGAGGAGGGACTGCAGTGCAGGTGGACTGAGCCAGTTGAGAAGCCGCGGCTGCTTCTCTGAGTGTGCAAAAGCACTTTCCTTAAGTGGCAGGGGGTCTTGCAAGTCTCTCATTCATAAGGTTGCCTGGCGCTGAAGAGAGCTTGATAGCAAATGGCAGCAGCAGCGGAGGAAAAGGAAGCCGAATGTGAATGTATTTGGAATGCAAATCTATCCCAGCTTGCAAGCACAGTCAGCCCTCCATATGCACAGGTTCGTTTTCCATGGATTCAAGCATCCATGGCTTGAAAATATTAAATATATATAAATTCCAAAAAGTAAGCTGCAGTAAAATTTTGTCATTTTATATGAGGGAAACCATTTTAAATTCCAACCATCACCCAGGACAAAAAAGGAGCACAATAAAAAGACTGGTAGACCAACCCCACTTTCTGGAAGATGACTTGAAGCACCTAAACTGGTCTCTACAGGATAAGAAGCGTTTTCTGCACTCAAATAGCTCTTACCCTCAGGAAGTTCTTTCTAAGGTTTAGGAATCTCTCTTCCTTTAGCTTCAATCCATTGTTCTGGGTCCTATTCTCTGGAGCAGCAGACAACAAGCTTGCTCCCTCCTCAGTATGACGTCCCTTCAAGTATTTAAACAGGGCTTTCATATCACCTCTTAACCTTCTCTTCTCCAGGATAAACATCCCCAGCTCCCTTAATTGCTCCTCATAGGGCTTGGTGGTTTCCAGACCTTTCCCCATTTTGGTCTAACCCTTCCAACTGAGGCTGAGGGTGGTACACTTGTTTGCCAGCTCAGTCAGGATTCAGCATGTAGGTGTGATGCAAAATGTTTGCTTTGGAAAGTGGGGGAGAGACCCAAAATGGGGACCGGAGGAAGGGACATGGCTTAGGAGACATGGCTTGCTGGACCTCTGAACCAGAATCCTCCATGCTGCAACCCTCTGTTGCGGTGCCTCTTTTTGTGAGCAAATGTAGATTTTCTCTGTGTGTGTCTAAGAGTCTGCTGTAATGTGTATGTGTGGATTTCAACAGGTGCTGTGTACCCTGGGAGCCAACTGTGGCGACTTCTTGAGGCGGCGGTTCTCCAAGGACATCTTGCCCAAGCTGGCAACTTCTCTTGCCAACCAGGCACCAGTCAGTGCCCGGGCTGGACCCATCTATAGCCACACTTTGGCCTTCAAGCTGCAGCTTGCTGTCCTCCAGGGCTTGGGCTCTCTCTGCAAGGCGCTGGACCTCAGTGAGTAGTAGTGCTCTGGAAAGCAGAGAGGGAGGAGACCAAAACGGTCACCTAGTTCAGTCCCCTGCCATTCATAAATGCCGTATACACTTGACTATAAGTCGACCTCATGTATACACCAGGAGCCCTGGTGGTGCAGTGGTTAAATGCCTGTACTGCAGCCATTCACTCAAAACCACAAGGTTGCGAGTTCAAGACCAGCAAAAGGGCCGAAGCTCGACTCAGGCTTGCATCCTTCCGAGGAGGGAGCTAAAATGAGTACCCAGACTGTTGGGGGCAAATTAGCTTACTTACTAATTAGCTTACTTGCTGTTCACCGCTATGATCTTTGGAATAGCGGTATATAAATAAAACAAATTATTATTATTATTATTATTATTATTATTATTATAATACGTTGACGGCAGGGTTTGGGGCCAAGATTATGGATTTTGATATGACTCATGGATAGGTTGAGGGTAAAACTTAGAGGCACTTAGCAAAGGATCTAAAGGATGAAGCAATGCAAAGCAATGTCAAAAACTTATCAGATTCCAGCAGACATAGCTCTTTGTGCTCACCCTTAAGACTGATGGATGAGAGAGGAGAGGGTGCTTCCAAGACGCGTTATACTCTTCCCTTTCACCCAGGGATGTTTCCTTCTTTTTAATAAGAGTTCAGATACAGTACTTGCATTGACCCATGGATAAGTCGACTCAGGGTTTTGGGGTCAATTTTTTGACCTAAATTTCTAGACTTATACATGAGTATATACAGTAAATACCCGAAATCAGGGGTTCCCAAAGACTGTTAGCTAGAATTTCAGGGCGTGCAACAAAGAGTGTCTTGTGTCCTTGAGTGGCAAGTCATGAGTCGTCACTCTTTTTCCCCCTATATAAATTAAAATCTAATTGCTCAGTTTAGATTTGCATTTTATGCATTGAGTTAAAAGATTTTTTTTAAAAACCCAGAATGCTCACCTGCAGTATTGTATGTGGTTCAATTTATGCTTTTAAAATTCAAAATTTGACTTCTTCCTCTTCAAATGTGACATTACTTTTTAATCAATTAATCAAACATTTCTTAGGGGTGTGGGGCATAGAAAAGTTTGGGAACCACTGCCCTAAAGGAACCAGATCCCTCCTGATCTTGGAAGCTAAGCAAGGTCAGCCCTTGGTATCCACTAAAGTTTGGTTCCAGAACCTCCTGTGGATACCAAAGTCCATGGATGAACAAGACCTATTAAATGCAATGGCATAGTAAAATGGTGTCCCTCATATCAAGTGGCAAAGACAAGGTTTGCTTTTTGGAATTAATTTTTTAACACTGTTTTGAAGCCATGGATGAAAACTCAATGGCTATAGAGGCCTGACTGTATTTGGATGGGAGATCATTAGCAAAATCCCAGGTGCTGTAGGCTCTGTTTCAGAGGAAGGAACTGGCAAAACCACCCCTGAGGATTCCTTGCCTAAGAAAACCCCACAAAATCAATGGGGTCGCCCTAAGCAGACAGGCAACTCAAAGGCACATACACACATAAATACACAACACAGAGCTAAAACACTCCTGAAAGACGATTGTCCACTCTTTGTTCAAAGACCTCCCAAAATGGAGAATCTACCAATCTCTAAGGGCCAATACACACTTCAGAAATAATTCAGTTTGGCACCGCTTTAACTGTCCTGGCTCAATGCTAGGAAATTCTGGGAACTGTAGTTTAGGGAGACATTTAGCCTTTTCTATCACAGAGTTCTAGTGCCACCACAAACTACAATTCCCAGGATTCCCTAGCACTGAGCCAGGGTAGTTATAGTGGTGTCGAAGTGGATTATTTCTGCAGTGTATTTTGGCCCTGAGAGAACTTGTTCCCTTAGCGTTGGAACAGACCACAAGGACCACCTAGTTCACCCCCCATCAATGCAAGAATTCACAACTAAAGCACTCCTGAAAGACGCCCATCAAACCTCTTTTAAAAGACCGGCAAAGAGGCATTCAGTTTAAAAGCTCAGTATGATTAAAAACTTAGAAAAATGACAATTAAAATAGAACTATTACAATATTAAAGCAGATCATTTCTTTAAAAATAGATTACAATTAAAAAACAGAAAAGCACATTACAGAAAAATTCTTTGCAACGAAACAAGATTTGAAATCTAATCCTGGATGCTTGAAGGGGAGAGAGAGATATTGTGTGTGTGTGTGTGTATGTACGCTTGTTTCTCTGCAGAGATAAGAGGTACAAAGTGTGGAAGGAGGCTCTAAAAATAGCAGTCTGAGCCGGTGGTTTGAGAAACGCTCCAGGAATGCTTCATAAACATTTGCAGGATCAAACACCTCGGTCTTCTCGCTTTGCAGCTGCATTTTCCAATTCCCTCTCGCCAGAGCTCTTCCTGACTGTACAGCTCTGAGCTTCTAGTCTTGGTTGCTACAAGGCATCCTGGGCAGAGCCACATGGTAGCCAACAGTTCTGGGCAAAAGGAAGCAGAGACAGTTGAGTTTCAGATCTCATCATGCGCCAATCTCTTGCCCCAGAGGCAAAACTGCCCTTTGTCCATGATCCAGTGGCACCTGGTGAGCCCTGTGTTAGTGGTGGCAATGAATCCACTCTGGGGTTTACCTTGAACTGTAAAGGAGCTACTCAAGGTCCTCCTCCACAGTGTGCAGCAGACATAAGGAACTCATTCGTAGAATCCAAGAGTGGGAAGGAACCGCAAGGGCCATCCTGCTGTGCAAGAAAGCATAGCCAAAGCTAAGATGCCATCCAATCTCTGGTTAAAGGTGCAAAGAAAGAGTCTTAGGAACCAAGACACTGCAATTTTATGGTTGGAGCTCACCACAACATGAGGAACTGTGTTAAAGGGTCACGGCATTAGGAAGATTGAAAACCATTGGTCTAGACCAGTGATGGCGAACCTATGGCACATGTGCCAGAGGTGGCACTCAGAGCCCTCTCTGTGGGCATATGTGCCGTCACCCCAATGCAAAGTTTGCCAGAGTTTGTTACTAGAAAGCCAGAGGGACATGGCACTTTGCAATAAATAAGTGGGTTTTGGGTTGCAGTTTGGACACTCGGACTCTAAAAGGTTCACCATCACTGGTCTAGACACTATATTTTTATTGATGCAGCCTAGAATTACATTGGCTTTTTTAGCTGCCGCATCACACTGTTGATTCATGTTCAGAATGTGGTCTACTAGGACTCCTAGATCCTTTTCATATGAATTGTGGTCTAGCCAAGTGTCTCCCATCCTATATCTGTGCCTTTCATTTTTTTTCCTGCTTAGGCGTAGGACTGTACATTTCTCCCTTTTGAAATCCATCTTCTTATTTTTAGCCCAGCCGTCTAATCTGTCAAGGTGATGTTGAACTTTAATCCTGTCCTCTGAGGAATTAGCAACCCCTCCCAGTTTGGTATCATCTGCAAATGTAATCAGTCCTGCTAGCTGTGGCCATTGTGCCCCCTTCTTCCCATTGACCCTTCCTTCTCTCCTTCTCTGCAGGTGAGAATGACCTGAACAAAGTGGCGAACATCTGCCTGCCCTACCTGAGTGCCAAGCAGCCAGCAAGGCTCCAGGAGGCTGCCTGCAGGTAACACAAATGCACACATGACACACAAAGTCTTGCGTGTCTCCTCTCCTATTCATAGCCAGCTGGGAGTCAGTCAGGCATCTGCTCTAATTCATTCCCACCCTCCACACTAAAGCAAAGCTGGAGATCTCCCTTCCACTTGCAGGTCTGTATAATTGCACAAGAGGACATGAAATGGGGAAAGGGGCTGGAAGCATCAGGGGTGGGGTTGTCTGGTAAATCTGAAATAAAAGGTAAGAGGCTGAGAGGGCATCTCCACAGTTAGAAATAATGCAGTTTCAAACCACTTTAACTGCTGTAGGTTCTATCCTACAGAATCCCGGGATCTGTATTTTGGTGAAGCACTCTTTGGCAAAGAAGGCTAAAGATCTTGCAAAACGACTGTTCCCAGGATTCTGTAGGATGGAACTAAAGGTGGTGTCAAACTGCATTATTTGTCCAGTGGAGATGCACCCTGAGTCTCAGGATATATGGACAAAGAAGGTTTATTTCTCAGATTAGCACACCGCATATCCGCCAAATAATGCTTCTACAGGCTTCTTCAGGGGCTGGTTTTTGTTTTTTTAAGGGACGGTGAGAAAATTTGTTGTTGCTGTTTTGCTTGTTGTGTGCCTTCAAGTCCTTTCCAACGTATGCTGGCCTAAGACAAACCTATTAGGGTGTTTTCTCGGTAAGACTTGTTCAGAGGGGGTTTGCTTTGCCTCCCTCTGAGGCTGAGAGAGTGTGATGTGAGGCAGAGGGCTAAGAATGAGGAAAAAGATAGGCATGCATTCATGCCATATATGTTGAAACTCCCTCCTTGTTCTTATTCTTCTGCCAAGTGAAAACCGACCTGTTTCAACTGGCTTTGAGGAATTGACTGCTTATGGGATTTAATAGTGCACTGTTTTGTTTTATTATCATTATTATTATTATTATTATTGCCTTTTAATGAATTTTGGATGGTTTTAACCCTGTAAATTGTGCCGTTTGAAAGGGTCAAACAACATATGACTGGTGGTTCCCCCTTTTCTATCTGTGTCTTGGTTGTGTCAAAGAGGTTGGAGGGATGCCATCAGGAGATTGGATTCTGTCAAGTGTCCAGACCACTGATTCCATCTTGTCCAGTGGTCTGGCATTCTGGGAGCTAAAGTTCAAAACACCTGGAAGGCCAGAGTTTGGGTATCACTGGTCTAGACTCTGAATGGGGTCAACCAAGGTGGGATGCTCAAAGCAGAGAAACCAGACTCAGAGTTCATCTACACTGTAGAAACAATGCAGTTTGACACCACTTTAAGTGTGGTTGTACCATCCTATGCAATGCTGGGATTGGTAGCTTCACAAGGTCTTTAGCCTTTTCTGCCATATGGTGCTGGTGCCTGACAAAGCTACAAATCCCAGGACTCTGTAGGATGGAGCCATGGCCCTTCAAGTGGTGCCAATCTGTATTAATTTTGCAGTGTGGATGCACCCCAAGAAGCACTCATCTTCTTTGGAGAGTAATAACCACATCAGCAGAAGAGAACTGTGTTGAAGGCAGTGGAGGAACTGGAAGGGGAACTACCAGGCAGATAAAAGCAGTGGCATTTAGCTAACTCTTGTTAGCACTCTGCAGAAGGAGACAATGATAAACCACTTCTGAAAGCTCTTTGCCTTGAAAAGCCTTTGATGACTGTAGTGAGTTTGGCCTCTGCCTCCAGAAAGATGAGTTCTGCAGCCCTTCTTAGTACAAGTGGAGTCTCCCTTATCCAGAATTCCAAAATCAGACATACTCCAAAATTGCCCACATTGGGGGCCGAGAAAGTGACCCATTTCTTTGCACCCCTGTGTACAAACCTTGTTCCATGTGCAGCATTGTTTAAAATATTTCCTCCTGCCTTCTCCCTTACAAGCATCACTGTCTTTGTCTGGTGAGTCCTGTCTTCTCCTGATGTGGCCAAAGTACCACAGTCTCAGTTTAGTCCTCTTGGCCTCTGGGGAGACGTCAGGACGATTTGTCTAGGGTCCATTTATTGGCCTTTTTAGTAGTCCATGGTATCCAGCACCACATTGCAAATGAAATCTTCCACATATCCTTAAGGAAAGATGGGGGGAATTAAAACCATGGGCGGGATACAAACTGCCATATAGTACGTATAGGATACGTACTAGGGTTAGGAAGGGGCGGTGCTTCCGCACCCCCCTAACCCTAGTACATATCCTATACGTACAAGATGGGGCGGGTTGCCCCTTCTACATGGGCGCTGCCATCTTTACGTACTGGACGCATAGCGTCCAGACGTGTCGCGGCGCCTATGACGTCGCGAATGCGCCGGCGGCGCTTTGCGACGTCATCAGTGCGCCGCAAGAAGAAGCTCCGAAATGGAGCTTTTTTTTTGCTCCGCGCGGGAGCCGCGCGGTTTGGCTGCTGAGGCTCCCACGCAGAGCAAACGGCGGCGGCGGGAAAGCGCCGCAAAGCGGCGGTTTGTATCCCGCCTTAATTTCAGAACAACCAGCAGAAACCCATCAAAGAGAGGAAACAACTGTAATTTATTTGAAGTGTGGATATTCTGATTGACGACTTTTTGGGGGGAGAGGAGGATTCGGTATACAAAATATGTCATCGTTTCATTTGAAATGCTTCTTTTCTGATTTTCCACTTTTAAAAAATTGGGGCAGACCCAAATGGTCAGGAAAAACTGATTTCTCATCTAAAGGCTCCTGGATAACGACAAGGAATGCAGAAGAGCACAAAGGTAAAAATGGTAATGTCAGTAATCTTTAAATGGTTTAACTGCAGGAACAAGGAAATTGTTTGAATTGGATGCTGGCCCTGATGGGGAAAATGGCTTTTAAAATTTGTGAAGCAAAAGCAGAGGTTATAGAGGATCATTTTGAAACGATACGGTGCCCCTTGATAACATTTACTTCAGAAATGAGCTTTGCCCATGGACCTGCAGCAAAACAGATATAGCCTTTTGGGATGACAGGCTATAAGTGGATCTTTGTTTCTGGCATTCAGTGTAATTGGACTGGTTTTGTAAATGTATTTCTTATATTGATAACAATGCCCAGTTGTAATATGAACACACACACACACACACATATAGGAGAGAAATAAATACAGATTGAATAGAACAAGAGTTAAAATGCTGGGACCTTGAAACAGAATACCAGGAAACCATATAACACTATAATGTCTGTTTACAATTCCTTTTGTGTTTTAAGCATTCAGTATTTTTACTCTGTTTCTTGCTTTTATTGTGGAAGTATTTTAAGTCCGCTGATGTTCTTCTTAGATTTGAACATTTTTACCTTCCCTTTAAATCTTTTGTTCCTTGTCTGTTCATTCTGGTATTTTAAAGCTTCTCTCTATCTTAAAAATATCTATAGCAGCCTGCTATCACCATCCTCCAAGAAGTACAGACATTGTGTCCCAGCCTTGCTCTGCCTTTACTCCACTGAAATGGCTTAACTCACCCTTTCCAGAAAGGCCTGCTTTTGAAAAGGTCAGAGCAAAGCTAGTGTAGAGCAATTAAATTGTTTTAACTGGTTTTAAATTGTCTTGTTTAAATGAGAAATGGTTTAATACGCTTTTACATTGTAAAAACTGTTATTCTTTTAAATGGCTCCCAATTTATTTTAATAGTATATTGACCTGAGATGGCTGGATATTGGGGGAGACGTGAATATTTATATCCGGTCGAGGGAGAAAGTGCAAAAGCAGGGTTACAGTTGAACGTTAAGAAAAAGTAATGACCACAGATGATTGACATAACTTTAAAATTGACCATTAAGAGGCTGAAAGGATTTTGTATTCCTTGTCTCAGTTATTAATCAGAACGGAGACTGGAGTCAAGAAATTAGAAGAAGACTAGGACTTGGAAGGGCAGCTTTGGAGGAACAGGATGAGATCCTGAAGTGTAAAAGAATATCATTGAATACTAAAGTTAGGATGGTCCATGGGCCTTAAATTTAGGATGGTTCCTCTTTCTATGTTCTATGGTTGTGAAAGCTGGACGGCAAAGAAAGCAAATAGGTGCTTTCCTGTGTGATGCAAGAGAAGAGTTCTGCAGATGCATGGATTGAGAAAAGACCAATAAATGGGTCCAAGGGCAAATGAAGCCTGAACTCTCCCTAGAAGCCAAGAGGACTAAAGGGAGACTGTTGCGATCAGGAGAAGACAGGCTAGAAATGGTGAAAGAAATGCACAGAGGTCAAATACAAAAAGATGTCACTAAAAAAAAACTATTATTAAAATGAGGTTGTTTAGTCTTTTGCAGCATAAAAAGGAGGAAGTGAAGAGAAAAAGAAATGTGGCACAACTTTTAAGCCTAACTGTTTTTTGTATTTGCATGAGCTTTTGTGGATATAAACCCACTTCTTCAGATGCAGGAGCAAGTGGTATTAAAGCTTCAGGCTTTAAAGCATTTTTGTACAGTTGTGGGAGTGGGATGGGATGCCATAGGCTGCAGGAAGATGTGAGTTATCTCCCTTGCCCTAAATTTTCAGAGGGGGGCATAAGATGATACAGGTCTTTCTGATCTTTGCAAAGGTCCGTTCGTGTTGATGTGTGAAAGCAATGAATCTGTTTATCCAAAGTTTGTTTCACTGGGTTCAAAATTCCCTCTGAGAAGATTCCTCTTGGAATAAGTGCAAGGACTCTTGAATTAATACCCATAGTTTGCCGTGAAGCTACTGTCTTTGTTCATACCTCTGTTAATAGGATGGGATTTGTCGATAAAATTTGGTTCATGATGTGGTGAGTCTGTCTAAATAATGAAAGCAAATGCATTAAAAAGGCAAAAAAGAAAAACTGGAGCAGCCACCGAGAAGGCACTGTTTCTTGTCCTTGCCAGATGTTTCTGTGAAGGTGGCAGAAGCAAGAGTCTTTGCTGAAGATTTTGGAGCCCAGATAGGGCTCTTCCATATTGGAAGAGAAGGCTCTTTCAGTAGTCTGTCACAACATTCTGGCCTCTTCCCTGCCGAGGGATGTGTGATTGTGAGCTGTCTTTTGGCACTAAAGCAGAAGTGCCCAGGTCCCTCTATGCATCTGGTTGGGGCCCCTTTCTTTTCTCAGTCCCACTTTGTTTCTTCCAGTTGTGGCCTGGGTTGCAGCAAACGCTGCAAAGCAAAAAGTACCCTCTATCTGCCAGCAGTCGGACTGTCTCTCTATCTGTCTGTTAATATAGCTATCTATCGCCAGCAAATTGCACTTGAACCAAACAGCTACAGACATAACCACGCCATCCTGGATTAAGCCCAGGATCTCTTGCCATGGAAACCGAGGTTGCTTGGAAACTGTCAGAGTAATTTTATTTAGAAACAACAGTACAGAAATCAAGTTGCTCCTCCAGCCTCAGAGGGCTCTGGGCTATCAATGGAGGCTGCGATGGGCTGGGAAAGGATGTCTGTCAGTCAGTATGATCTCGGCCACAGCATCCTCTTTACCTGCTTCACCTGGACCCAGGGATGTTTGGTGGAAGCAGAGGGGATTTGGATAAAATATATGGAGCGAGATGAAAATGATTACCAAAATAATCTTCCACTTGGGATCTGGCTAAACTGTCCACACTGGCTGCATCCCTGAGGTTCTGTTCCTTAGAAATGGGCTCACTCATAAATGGACCCCTCTGACATGCGCAAAGGCAGATGGAGAGGCAAAGCCATTTTTTGCACCAACTATCATCATGGCCTAGCAGCACCCAGTGACCAAAGACCTCTGCCACTGCCAATAAGTTGAGCAGAGTTGCATCTCTTGTCTAATCTGTTGTGCAAGAGAGGTCTCTGCTTCTCTAGTTTCTCATGTCTGCAAAGTACCAGTAACACCGAGTGAACTCTCAGCATCATTTTGTTTCCTGGGAAGCGGGTAGGATGGGTTGATGAAAACAATTTAAAATTAGGAAGCACTAAAAAAGTAACTTGCAGTCTAAAAACATACTAAAGCATCTAACAAATTAAAACAAGTACAATAATAATAATAATGTAATTTATTCATACCTCCTGCCTCTCCCACGGATTACAACCTTAAAAGACACTTAGTACAATTTACAATCAATACAACATAAAATACTAACACTAAATTTACCAAGAATTCCTATTCTCTAAAAATTACAGCTCGTCCATTAGCCAACAATCAGAGTCAAGGAAGAGCAGTCGTCATAACCTTTTCATATGGAATGAACCATTCACAGACTTCAAGGGAAGTCATAGTGCCCCTCTATTCTGCTCTGGTCAGGCCTCACCTGGAATAATCCTGGGTCCAGTTCTGGGCAAAACAATTCAAAAAGGATGTTGAGAAACTGGAGCCATGTGTCCAAAGGAGGGCAACTAAAATGGTGAAAGGTCTGGAAAGTCCTAAGGCCAATGTGGAGTGGCTTATGGAGCTGGGTATGTTTAGCCTGAAGAAGAGAAGGTTAAGAAGTGACATGGTAGCCCTATTTAAGTATTTGAAAGGATGTCACATTGAGAATGGAGCAAAGTTGTTTTCTGCTACACCAGAGAATAGGACACAGAGCAATGGATTCAAGGTAAAGAAATAATACTGTGTCCAGTTCTGGGTATCACAATTCAAAAAGGACGGTGAGAAACTGAAGCATGTCCAAAGAAGGGCCACCAAAATGGCCAAGGACCTGGAAACCATGCCCTGTGGGTAATGACTTAGGGAGCTGGGTATGTTTAGCCTGGAGAAGAGAAGGTTAAGAGGTGACATGATAGCCCTGTTTAGGTATTTGTAGGGGTGTCACACTGAAGCAGGAGCTAGCTTGTTTTCTGCTGCTCCAGAGAACAGGACACAGAGCAATGGGATTAAACTACAGGAAAAGAGATTCTGCCTCAACATTAGGGAAAACTTCCCAATACTAAGAGCTGTTTGACAGTGCAGTATCCTGATCCAAAGTGTGGTGGAATCTCCTCCTTTGGAGATTTTCAAACAGAGGCTGGATGACCATCTTCCCCATGGAGTGCTTTGATGGTATGTTCCTACATGTCAGAATGGGGTGGGACCGGATGGCCCTTGGGGTCTTTTCCAACTCTAGGATTCTTAACAGGGATGCCGCTGCAGCAGAGGATCCTGCCCCACATCCACCCACAAGGTTTTGCCGCCACTGGGATACAGAATGCAGCTGACATTAAACTAACAGTAAACCAAGTCTGTGTTTGTTGTAGACTTACAAAACAACTTTCAAAAGTAGGAGGCGGCAGCTGCCTCTCACCTATTCTTCCTCAGGTTCCTGCAAATAAAAATTAAGAATCATTTATACTACTTTATCATATTTCAACTTGTTCAGGTGCTGCAGCTTGAAATCCCATCTCCAGAGGGGCACCAGTGCCTGGCGTCTGATAGGTATCAAGGCTAGACTGGATCAGGAGGCAAGATCTTAATGAGAAGGCAAAACTCAGAGCAGGGCTGCCGCCTTCCCAAGTCATTCAGGATTGAATGTAGAAAATGCAAAGGCAGTCAGTATGAATTGGCTTCCTTTAGCATTGATTGAACTGTAGCAGATGGACAGGGTTTTGCCTCCGCTGCAGCAAAATGGTCCCAGGTCATCCAGTCAATGGAAAAGGAAGGAAATCCTTATTGACAGAATCAAGAAAAAAGTTGTTTAATGGAAAGGCAGCCAACCCACAGTGGGCCTTGGCTAGCAGATGGAGAGCAGAGAAGGGTAAGACAGTCCTTGCGTAAGAAAGTTGGGACTGCACACTGTGTAGCCATGCAGAGAAGCATTGCACCCGTTTTGGAGGAAATTGCCGAACATCTGGAAGCCCAACGTTTAAGGGCACCTGGGAAAGGCAAGACTAAAGAGCAACCTAGGATGAAGGAGAAACAGCCACAATCTGTTCTTCCAAGTGTTGTGATTTAAAAGGGAGGGAAAATCCAGACAAGGATCAAGGCTAAAATAACTGGCCTTAGGAACAAGTCTTAACAGCCACATCTATCAAGAATGGCAGATGCTGAGAGGGAGATGGAGTCCCTCAAATAGACCCTATAAACATGTCACGCTTGAGGATGTGTATCTGGATTGAGGATGCAATCTTTATGAGAAGGCACTGCAAGGGTCATCTGGTCCAGTCTGTTGGGCCACAAAATCTTTGGGCTGGAAGGGGCCACAAGGGCCATTTAGTCCAACGCTCAAACCGCTGCACTCAAGGGGGCTGATGTGCAAATTAAAACAAATCCAATACAGTTACAGGTTGCAAAAGGCCATTATTAAAACAAATAGCAATAACAGTAAAAACATTTAAAGTGTACTACTAAAAATAATAAAGGTATGTTTTTTGGGAAAACAAAACAAAAGGAATATTACGCCAGATTCAAAGTTGTTTCTTTGCAAACATTAAGTATTATTAGCTTTGATATATATGTGTGTGTGTATGTGTGAACTGTGATAGATAGATAGGTAGATAGATGACAGACAGACAGGTCTCAAAGTTAATTTAGTAGTAGTAGTAGTAGTATTTTGTGTGCATACTTATATCCACTAGCAGCCTTCTTTGTAGGAGTGGACTATAATTGATTATCTGCCACCCAGGCGCCAGTATGATATGCAGGGAATGGTGGTTTTGCTATCTGCCAGGGAGAGCTGGGTTCAAATGCCGCAGGACTCAACTCCAGGCCTTGCGCCAGTGGCCCATTTTTCAGTTTAGCCAATTTCTCTGGATTATACTCTCTCCAGAGAGCTGAGCAAAGGCACAGGACAGATGTGATAAATCACACGCGATAAATCACACCGGTTAAAGATTGGAAGCCTCATTGCCTGGTCCAGTCACCCAGCGCAGGGAGGAAAAACTGAAGGAGATGCACCAGGAGCCTTGTCATCCTTCTGGGCTGGGCATTTAAATCTTGCTGCTTCTGCATTTGTTTATATCCTGCCTTTTCCCCAACCTGGGACTCAAAGCAATGTGTGTGTGTGTCTGCGTATCTGTACCTTCAAGTCACTTGTGGACTTATGGACACCCCATGAATTTCACCATGTTTTCTTACGCAAGAAATACTCAAGAAATGGTTTTGCCAATTCCTACCTCTGATATACAGCCTACAGCACCTGGTCTTCATTGGTGGTTTCCCATCCAAGGCCTAACTGAAGCTGATCCTCTTTAGCTTCCAAGTACTGGTGGGATCTGGTTCCTTTAGGGCAGTGGTCCCCAAACTTTTTTGGGCTACTGCCCCCTTTTCTCTTGGGCAACAACTGTAGCCCCCTTGCCCTGGGGCATATTTTTGATATTAGGTCTACTGTTCTACTGCAAATTCAATACAGCCTTTGCATCGAGTCACTTGGGAGCAGCAACCAAGAAGCCTATTTCTTGAGTCAGTCTTGCAGCAAAGGCTGGCGCAGATGAGACTTAGGGTGACCCCATGAACTTCTCAGAGGGTTTTCTTAGCAAGGAATCCTCAGAGGTAGTTGGCCAGTTCCTTCCTCTGAAATACATCCTGGTATTACAGCACTTAGAATGCAGCACTTGCTATTCATTGGTGGTCTTCCATCCAAAGGATGACCAGGGTTGCCCTTCCTTAGCTTCCAGTATTAGATGGGAACTAGTACATGGTCCCTGGGGGTATTTAGGTTGGTCATTCAGGACCTGAGATAGCTCTCTTAATATTACTCAACACCCAAAAGAGATTTGCTGCCAAACTGACATGGGAGCTATTAGCCAATTCCTCTGGAATTTGGAAGGATCTTGCCAAAGCCACCTCCTTCAACTTGCTGATCCTGGGGCTGTGAGCATCCTCTGAACCTCTGCCTTAGAGGACTTGTGGTGTTTTGGGAACCAATGAAGGGGAGGGCAGTGGTCTCTGCTGGACTGGAGGGGCCAGTTGTTCAATGCAGAATTGGAGCAGGCTCACCTGCCCAGAGTTGTGGATGGAACCAATGGCAAGGCATGTGTGTGTGTGTATGCAGTGGTTTTTCACTTTGCACAAATTGGGTGATGGCATGTTCATGGATGGTCTTTTCTCTGTCTTCAGGGGAAGGAAGGAAGGAGGACTCTGTCACCTTAAAGACTAACCCATTTATTTCAGCTTCAACATCAGAGGAGTTTTGTAGACTTCAGCCCACCTCCTCAGATGCTGTCCATGGAAGCTGCTCTCTAAAATAGTCTCCAGAGTTACACAAAGACTCCTCCTTAGTTCTCTCTTTTATACTGAAGCAGGCTTTTGTGGCTTCTGCCTGAAAGACTGAAGTTGCAGGTAGGAAACAGAAGCCAAGAATGTGAAGTTGAAGGCTTCCATGGCCAGCATCCATAGTTTTTTTGTGATATTTTCAGGCTCTGTGGCCATGTTCTAGAAGAGTTTATTCCTGATGTTTCACCAGCATCCGTGGCTGGCATCTTCAGAGAATACTGGCATGGAAGTGAGTGGGGTATACGGTATATATCTCATACCCAGAGTGACACAGTATGTGTATATATATACCCCACTGTCTTCCATTTTAGCATTCTCTGAAGATGCCAGCCACAGATGCTGGCGAAACGTCAGGAATAAACTCTTCTAGAGCATGGCCACATAGCCCAAAAAAAACCCATAAAACCTTTAGAAGCCACGAATCTCTCCCCAGAAGCCCATCCCATGGGTCAAATCCAGATTTAGCCAGGCATAGAGGGGGGCCCATTGAATATCACCTTTTTCACACAACTTCTCCCTGCTTTTGTCTTGGTGTTTTGCAGCGTCTTCCTCCACCTGATGCAGATGGACCCAGATGCCACCTGGCTCTTCCTCAGCAATATCTGGTGCCCCCACACCTACCAGCCCCCCCACCCCAGCCTGGCACCCGTGAATCTCCATGGGATGGCAAAGAAGCGGAACGAGTTCACCGACAATGTGCAGCACCTGTTGGATGTGCTGCACAGAGGATCCTGATGGGCATCTTTGGGGTTTGCAGGTGAACAATATAGAGGCAAGGCACCTTGCCCAGAAAGAGCCACAAGGCTCTGAGAGGAAAGAAGAAACAGCGCTTCAGGTGGAAAGGCACAGGTTTGAAGGGAGCTCTTGGGCTCGGTTGTAAAATGTTCCTTGAACCTTCTTGGAAGGCTCCATGCTTGGCATGTTCTCACCTCCCCTGGAACGCAGTTGCTTAATGCTCTGCAGTTGCCCAGGTCATTGAGAGACTCTTGAACTCCCTGCTGGCCAAGTGCATCTATGCAATCCTGCCGTCCTCCTGGCTTGGTTTGACCATCAGAAGAAGAGTTCTCGACTTCATCCCTTTAGGTCCAAGATCTTGGCTGTTTGTTGCAGGTCAGAGGATGGACGGACCAATTCACCTGCCAGCTGGCTATTCTGCAGCCACTTGACTGCAAGACTGTGACTTCTTCTTCACTTGAGACCACTGACTACACAACCCGCTCCATCACTCCCATTCGTTTGGGAATTCAGAGGTCCCTGTTTCACGTTGTGGAGAAACGTGGGGCAGGGGCAGGCATGTTTGACTGGTTTCTTATACAAGAGAGGCAGAACCTGAGCTGCTTTCAAGGAAATGATGACCCCAAGAGCATGCTGTGACAGGAGCTGATGTGCACAAAACTTTGCCCAGGCATATTGTGCTGCCTCGCTCCCCTCCTGTTTATTTATCTCGAGTGATCTTTGCAAATCCAGCCCCCCATTTATCTTGTTTCTCTCAGCAGCATGAGCCCAGCATTGTCATTTTTCCTCCCTGCGCAGAAGAAATGGGATGTCACCCTTCCTAACAACATTAAAGAAGCATTGCTTGGATTTTCTTCAGGAATAGTATCTCACTGGGCAGGGAGGGTGGGAGGTGTTTACTACCCTGTGCTTACTCATAGTAGCCCTTAAGGAGGTGTTGAACTAGAGCAGTGATTCCCAAACTTTGGTCCTCCAGATCTTTTGGAATTTGGCTTCCAGAATCCCTAACTGTTGGCCAAGCTGGCTGGCATTCCTGGGAATTGAAGCCCAAAGTATCTAGAGGACCAAAGTTTGGAAACCTCTGAACTAGAGATTGAAAACTCTTTCTCAGGCTAAGCATGCCCAGCTCCCCAAGTCTCTCTTCATAGAGCTTTATAGTTTCCAGACCCTTCACCATTTTGGTGGCCCTCTTCTGGACATGCTCCAGCTTCCCAACATCGTTTTTGAATTGTGGGTCCAGAACTGAACACAGTATTCCAAGTGAGGCCTGACCAAAGCAGAAGAGAGAGGCACTATCACTTCCCTGGATGTGGAGACTGCAGGCTTCAGGGAAATGATTTTCTGGCATAGGTTTTGCTGGACTCCATTCCATGCATCTGATGAAACAGACTGGAGTCCATGGAAGCTTATGCTAGAAAATTATTTTTCTCAGTCCCAAAGTTTCTACATGATTCCCTTTTATCCCAGTAGCTGTCAAATAACTTTAAATCCAACTCCCATATTCTTGACACTGCTTGCTGGAAGAGATGGGAGATGTAGGCTGGATCTGGAGGGGTCCAAAATGAGCCAGGCTGCTGGTCTCTTTCTCTCTCCTTGGACCCATTTGGGTTCTTTCTCCTGTTCCTTTGTTTGATGCTTGACCCGTTAATTGCTTTAACGTGGAAGGTAAAAACCTGTGTACATCACACATCTTATTGATTGCGGAGTGGGGTTTAACAGCTCTGCAGATGAAGCTACTGTCAGGGGAAAGCCGGTTGGTTTTCCTCTTGATGCCATTTGTTAGGGAATGAAAGAGATATTAAAGCATCAAAGCCCTTTCTGTTTGTCAGGATCCCAGGGAGAAAGGTGC
Organism: Sceloporus undulatus; assembly: GCF_019175285.1. Lineage (NCBI taxonomy): Eukaryota > Metazoa > Chordata > Lepidosauria > Squamata > Phrynosomatidae > Sceloporus > Sceloporus undulatus. The sequence continues at coordinate 1,908,786 of NC_056525.1, read as the reverse complement.
GGTGAGAAAGAGAGAGAGTGGCTGTGTGTATTTTCTCCTTTCAAGAGCACATTGATCATTGCCACCTTTCCACGATGACCTTTGGGATTCTGGTTTGCCTCCCGTGCTGCAATCCAGTAATGAAGAAAAGCTGAGAAGATATAAAAGCAGCGGATCCATCACGCCTGCCAGGTAGGCAGCTGTGCAAACAGGATTTGATGAATGGCCGACTCAGGCTGCGGACTGAATCAAGGAGGGCCTTGCCCAGCGATAGTTTCCAGCAAGAGATTCCTCCTAAACTTTAGGAAGAGTTTAGAATCATAGAGTTGGAAGAGACCCCAAGGGCCCTGATCCAGTCCAACCCCATTCTGCCATGCAGGAAATCCAGTCAAAGCATCCCCAATAGATGGCCATCCAGCCTCTGCTTAAAGACTCCAAGGAAGGAGACTCCACTACACTCCGAGGAAGGAGTTTGTTCCACAGTCGAACAGCCCTTACTCTCAGGAAGTTCCTCCTGATGTTGAGCTGGAATCTCTTTTCCTGGAGCTTGCATCCATTGTTCCGGGTCCTAGTCTCTGGAGCAGCAGAAAACAAGCTTGCTCCCTCCTCAATGTGACATCCTTTCAGATATTTAAACAGGGCTCTGTCATATCACCTCTTAACCTTCTTTTCTCCAGGCTAAACGTCCCCAGCTCCCTGAGTTGTTCCTCGTAGGGCAAGGTTTCCAGACCCTTCAACATTTTAGTCGCCTTCCTCTGGACACGCTCCAGTGTCTTTTTTGAATTGTGATGCCCAGAACTGGACACAATATTCCAGGTGGGGCCTGACCAGAGCAGAATATAGTGGCACTATGACTTCTCTTGATCTAGACACTATACTTCTCGCCATCCAGAAAGAAGATGCCCATCCAGCCTCTGATGAAAGACCTCCCAGGAATAAGGTCCCCTATCTTCAAGATGTTGGTTCCACTCATGCAAGGGCCTGCTTGGTTGTTGTTGCTATCATAGAATCCTAGAGTTGGAAGAGGCCCCCAAGGGCCATCCAGTCCAACTGCTTCTGCCATGCAGGAATTCTCAATCAAAGCACCCCCAGAGTGGCCATCCAGCCCTCTGCTTAAGACCTATAGAGAGGGGACTCCACCAAACCGCCTGACTGTCAGGAGGTTCCTCCTAAGTTGAGCTGGATCTCTTTTCCTGGAGTTTCATCCATTGCTTTATTGGGTCCTCTCTCGGAGCAGCAGAAGACAAGCTTACTCCATCCTCTATATGACATTCATTTCAAATATTTAACCGGCTATCATATCGCCTCTTAACCGTTTTCTCCAGGCTGAACATCCCCAGTCTCTAAAGTCTCTCTCATGGGCTCATGGTTTCCAGACCCTTCACCATTTTAGTCCCCCTCCTTTGGACACATGGCTCCAGCTTCTCAATGTTCTTTTGAATTGTTGCCCCGAACTGGACAAGGATTATTCCAGATGGGCCCGACCAAAGGAGAATAGAGTGGACTATGACTTCCTTGATTAGACCAGGGGTAGGCAACCTTTTTGATCTAGGGCTGGGTTGCTGTCCCTCAGACAACTGGGGGGGCCGAACTCAAAATGGCGCCGGAGCAGAACGGAAGCTCGGCGGCAATCAGTGGCAGGACCGGACTGGGGCCACTCCCAAGGCTCGCTGGGCCGGATCCGGCCCACGGGCTGTAGGTTGGCGACCCTGTTCAAGACACTATAGCCTGGAGAAAGAAAAGTTAAGAGGTGATATGAAGCCCTGTTTAAATATTTGAAGGATGTCACTTGAGGAGGGAGCAAGCTTGTTTTCTGCTGCTCCAGAAGACTAGGACGGCAATGGATGCAATGCAGGAAAAGAGATTCCACTCAACAATCAGGAGAACTTCCTGACAGTAAGGTCTGTTCGAGTGGAACAAACCCCTCGGAGTGTAGTGGAGTCTCCTTCCTTAGAGTCTTAACAGAGGCTGGATGGCCATCTTTGGGATGCTTTGACTGTGATTTCCTGCTGGCAGAATGGGGTTGGACTGGATGGCCCTAGTTGTCTCTTCTACTCTATGATTCTATGATTCTTCCTTGGATTTTGGTGGAGTCTCCTTCTTTGGAGGTCTTGAAGCAGAGGGCTGGATGGCCATCTGTCATGGGGATGCTTCGAGTGAGATCTTCTGCATTGGCAGAATGGGTTGGACTGGATCAGGGCCCTTGGGGTCTCTTTCAGCTCTATGATTCTATACTTTTATTGATGCAGCCTAAAATTGCATTGGCCTTTTTAGCTGCCTATCGCACTGTTGACTCATGTTCAACTTGTGGTCCACTTGGACTCCCAGATCCCTTTCACACAGAAAGTCTCCCTAAGCCAAGTGTCCCCCATAATCCTTTATCTGTGCATTTCATTTCTTCTACCTAAGTGCAGTCAGTACCTTACATTTCTACCTGATGAAATTCATTTTGTTAGCTTTGGCCCAGCTTTCTCATTTCCCTACTTCTATTGAATTTTCTTATCCATCCTATTATACCTCTTTCGTATAGTGTCTTAAATTCTTATCCATTAAGTGTGCCTTACCAATCACAAGTCTCAAATTAACATCATGAATACTTCTTTTTAATTCTTTCAGGTTTCGAGAGCCAGTGTGGCATAGCGGTTCGAGTGTTGGAAGCGACTCAGGAGACCAGGGTTCGAATCCCAGCTTGTCATGGAACCTATTGGGTGACCTTAGGCAAGCTGCCTCTCTCAGCCTCAGAGGATGGCCATGGCAAACCCTCTGATGAAATTTGCCAGAAAACCCCATGATGGGTTGCCATAAACAGAAACGACTTGAAGGAACACACAACAATAGTTTACTTGGTTGTGTCCAATTTTTCGTGAATGTTTGACACCGCTTTAACTTCCATTTCTCATTGCTATGGAATCCTGGGATTTGTAGTTTGCTGTAACACCCAGATTCCAGAGTTTACATATCTCACAAAACTGCAAATCATGGAATTCCATGGATGGAGGCATGGCAGTTAAAGTGTGTCAAACTGCATTAATTCTTCGTGCAGATTGGACCTAAGGGGAAGCTAATCCCCTCTCCATGCATCTGCGTCTGTGTGATGGATATTGTCTTTCATTTCTTGAACACAGCTTTATTTGCAGCTACTCTTTGGCAGAGTTACTCCTGCGATCCCTGCAAGTAGTTTTGTTTGCCCTTCCCTCTGGAGCAACGCCGGGGGGGAAGGCTCCCTTATTACCAACATATTACCCCATCAACCCTTTTAGCAAACCTCAGACAATTCGCCCCGTTTCCTTCTTCTCTCCTCAGCCTTTTCCTCCCAAGGAAGACATACATCTGCCTGACAGGAGGAGCAGGGAGGGCAGGCAAAGAGGAGGGAAGTGCCAGGCGGGCAAAGTATACAGCGAAGAGATGATTACGGCTTTGAGTTCAACAAAAACGCCTCCGGTGGGATCTGTATATCTTCCCTGACAAGACAGTTGGCCACTGAGGTTTCTGCCCTTTAACCCTGGATCCTTTTACATCTGGGTTGAAGTGGGCAGGGGAGAGGAAGAGCGGCAATCCTGGCCTGCTCCATGATGTGACCACGTCTTGGTGCATTTGTCTACTTTGCACAACAGACCGAGGCTTGCAGATAACATTTCAGCTGCCAAACTCAAAGCATGTGTGTGGAATTCCATTTTCTCTCCAGTCCAGCCGTCTGGATTAGAAAGAAGCCCTGGCTTGGTAGGAGTATCTGGTCCTCAAAACCTCTAAAAAAGGTTGTTAGAAACATGTACATTTCTCCGTGTTGAATTTCATTTTGTTAGCTTTGGCCCAGCTCTTCTAGTCTATTCAGGTCATTTTGAATCTTGATCCTGTCTCTGGAGTATTAACTATTCCTCTAATTTGGTGTCATCTGCAAATTCGATAAGTCTGCTCCCAATTCTTGTCATCCAGGTCATTGAAAAGATGTTGAATAGCACTGGGCCCAGGACAGAGCCCCACTGGACACCCCACTGGTCACTTCCCTCCAGGATGAAAAAAGCCATTGTGACCCTCCTTTGGGTTCGGCCTGTCAACCAATTACAGATCCATGTAACGTTGCCTTGTCTAGCCACATTTACAAGCTTGTTTGCAAGAATATCATGGGAACTTTGTCAAAGGCCTACTGATATCAAGATATACTATACACAGCATTCCCTTCATCTAACAAGCTGGTCATTTTATCAAAGAAAGAAAATCAGGTTTGTCTGGCATGACTTCTTTCCCTGAAACTGTGTTGACTTTTTGTGATTATGTCATTGCTTTCTAGATGTTCACAGACTCTCTGTTTAATGACAGTCTCTTTGTTAACGTTTAATGTTTGTCTCTCCACTGCAAGGGGGGATTGATGCTCGGATATTGGTTGCATCTAGAGCAAGGATCCCGTTCTGCACTTCCTCCCACTTTGCCACAGAAGTGACTCTTAAAAGGTCTCATAACTTGGCTAATGGCTGCTTCCTTCTAAAACCCAGTGGCTGCATCTCCACAGCGGAAACTAATGCAGTTTGATGCTGCTTTAACTGCCATGGCTCAATCCTATGGAATTCTGGGATCCTAGTTTTATGATCGATTTAGCCTTCTTGGTCAGAGATCCTGGTGCCAGAATAAACTACAGATCCAAGAGCCATGGCTGTTAAAGCAGTCCAACATTGCATGAAGTTTGCCGTGTGGATGCAGCCTTGTCTTCAGACATCATGATCTGGCACTGAATGCATGTGCCAAACACTGGGCCTGGGCCCCGTCTTGTCGTGTCGGGAGGGAATTCGCTTATAACTTTATTCTCAAAGGGAATGACGACTCATTTTTGGTAATTTTTACCTGCTGCAAGAAAAACTGCACCGTTTTCAAAAGCATCTTCTCTTTGGGACATACTCAGCACCAAAATCCGCACGTGGAGAAAGCAGCAGTTCCTGCACAAGGAAATATTGGGTTTCTCCATATAGACTGCTATTTCTTGTGCGGAATAAAGTGTTTTCTCTGTTAAATGCCACAAGTGAATTTTCTGCTTAAAATGTCTCCAAAGTTTTCACATGGTCCAGCACTTTCTCATCAAGGTTCCAAGACTCAAGGGACATGATTTTGGCAGGGTGTCCGGATGTCCTCCTTTCCCAGACATGTCCTACACTTCACCTTTTGTCCAGGAGGCGTTCCAAAATGTCCTCCATTTTGGCTGATCTATGCAGTCAAGGCTTTATAGACTTCGCACCAACTCATAGTATGCCATGTAGTGGAACTGGAAAAAGAGGGAAAATGCCATTGATAACAGAATGGTTATGGAAAGTGTTAAGACTCTATGGAAATGGGCAAACTAACATGTCTGATCAGAAATAAGTCCATAGATAAATTTAAGGAGGAATGGTCAAATATATCGGAAGAAAGACAACAGCATTGAAGAAAAGTAACGATTCAGGATAAGATAAAAACAGTCGTGAGAAGAGGTGGGAACAAATAGGATGAACTGATGAAATACGGAATGAGAAGTAGTTAATGTAAATAAGAAGAGTACGATTGGAAAAGAAATAGAAGTAAAAATGCGTAATGAAAGAATATTGTTCAGGATGTAGGACTAGGAAGTTTGTTTTAGTGTTTGTTTTAGCAGGGATTCATGTGTGTAATATGTGGTCTGTTGGGTAAAGGTATGTCGACATATAGGGTTGCTTTGTGTAAGTGGTTATTGTGTGTATGTGTGTGGTGTGTGTGTGGTGTATATATAATATATATATATATATTATATTATATATATGGACTGTTCAATGTGTGTTCAAACTTTTAATACTATGTTTTAAAAATGAAAACAGTAATGTACATTATAGAGAGTATACGGGAGAGTAGTTGCTGGGCGCATGAATCGGAGATGGGAATCTTCTGCAAGAAACAAACACCCCCCTCTAAACACTTAATGAATTCGAGTGCAAACGTCAGTGTTGTAAGGAACATTTTTTTGTAATGATGGTTCTCCAAAAGAAAATAAAAAACTCATACTCTCCAACTGTCCCAATTTAAGAGGGAAAGTCCCCATTAACCTCTGCCATCCCACTCTTTCAGCTTCCTTAAAATGTCCCCGTTTCTTCTCTCTTCCTCCTCCTCTTCTTTACTCACTTCCTCCTGGCTTCCTTCAGTTGCTGCAAACAGAGTTCAAAGTGTAAAAATAGTTTGCATTTTAGTTAACTTAGGAGGAGGAAGAGGAGAAAAAGGGGAGGCATCTTTCCCTTTCCAGTCGGCTCAGGCAAAAGCAACTGCAGCAGCCTCTGCTAGTTTGTTATTCTCTTCATGAGAAACGTTTGCCGTCTTGACCATAGACAGGCCCCAGTTTTCATCTCTGAAATGTGGGAGGTGTGATGTTCTGCAGCAGCCCATCCCTAAATGCTGGGGGGGGGAAATTAGAACGGTGGAGGGAGAATATCTCCAAGCACCCCAAATCTAGCCATCGCTAGCGTTCCTATTTCTCAGCGCCGCCTTTCTCATCCACAGGAGTGAGGGATGAGTCTCAGGGTGGGGTGCTGCCTCCCAAAGGAGAGAGCAAGGGGCAAAAGCAAACTGCTGCAGCTTCTCCTGCTGGTCTCTTCTTCCCATTAAGAACTTTCACCATCTTGATCATACTCTGATTTCCTTGGCCGCATATGTCCTGGGTTTCACCATGGGTTTATCCCACTAGGAAATCCCGCTGAAAACGGGATTTAAACTAGATTTAGATAAGAAAAAAACTGAAAATGCAGGAGTTTATCAGACGTGTCACTGTTAAGTGAAATAATTATAATAATTAATAATATAATTGTTTTATTATATACTACTATTCCAAGATCATAGCGGTGAACAGCAAGTAAGCTAATGCAAGTAAGCTAATTTGCCCCAACAGTCTGGGTACTCATTTAGCTCCCTCCTTGGAAGATGCAAGCCTGAGTCGAGCTTGGGCCCTTTGCTGGTCTTGAACTCGCAACTGTGTGGTTTGAGTGAATGGCTGCAGGACAGGCATTGAACCACATGAATTAAAGCGAAGGCAAGGGGAGAAAAGGCAGCTTTTTTCTTTGGGAACTTCCCGAAAGTAAGAAGCTGCCGTTTTTCTCCACTTTCCTTCACTTTACTTCGTGTTATTTCACTTTTGCGGAATCTGGTGTGATAAACTTCCAGGTTTTTTTAAAATTAAATCTAGTTTAAACCCCGTTTTCCAGCAGTTTTTTGCTAGTGATAAAGCAATATTAATGTTTGAGGTTATGAACACTGAGAGAGACTTTGGTAGTAGGCTGCATCTGTCTATTGTTGGGCTTCCATGAAGGATAAGGTTGCCATATTCCAATCCCTCGTATCTGGGCATCTGATCTGCACATTATGCAATTATATAACAAGGCATATTATTAAATGCATGATTATGCAAATTCAACCCCTTGCAATTTCCTAACACTATGTTTTTAACCTCACCAGCCGGGACATTTTTTAGTACTTCAATCTGGAATATTTAGGTATTCCGGGACAAATGGCAATCTAACGGAAGAGGCCTTTTGGGCAACCCAACGAGGGCTGCTATGGTTTTGAAGCAGCAACATGGGGAGCCCTCTCTATCAACACTTTGGCCGGTACATACAATCAAGCCCACTTTAGAGTCGTGAAGAATCAGCCTCTAAATCTCTTATTATGGCACTCTTGCGAGAGTCCCTCTTTCTGCAAGATGCCAGTCAGGCTTTAATGTAATCTTGCCTCCTGTGCTCCTCGTCTCCTTCATCTGGGCCTGCATCTTTCCAAACTGGAAGAAAGGGAACAGCCGTGCTCACAATGACAGACCCTCCCAATATATGGTATAATATATGGCCATTTTACTGGTACCAAAAGACTATTCTCATGCTCTCAACTAGGGGACTTGGGGATGCTCAAGAAAAAAACAGATGCAACATCACCAAGCCTTGATGTTGTGCCTTTGTGACCACTGCGCCTGGGAATTTGTATCCACTCCCACTTTCTCATTAGCTCTGCATCTCTCTCTGTCCTCCAAGAAAGCTACATTTATGCTTTGTTCATCTATAAAACAAGCATCCTTTTAATCATCACCCAATAGGATCCAATGCAGAAGGTGGGGGCTTTAGTTGGAAACCTGGACCTCCCCCGGGCTTGTCGACTGGTTATTGCCGGCCATGGGCAATACGGAGAACCAGTCAGTTATATTTACAGTTATACAGTCATCCATTTTCATAGTAGCATAGGGTGATAACTAGTGAGGGTTCCAGTGGATTCAAAATGACGCATAGCCCACCCACTCCCGGGTCTCATTTTATAAAGCAAGGTGAAGTCAACTCGGAGGGCTCGCATGGCAGGAGTAAACGCAATGCAACGGCAAGGTGGGCGCTTGGTCCAGAGGTGGCTGAAGGGTCCTTTTGTGAAAATAGTCCAGCTTTGGGTCTAAGTCTCCTCTCAGCAAGGGATGTGCTAACCTCAAGTCCATTCCTTTTTTGGGGGGCAGTGGAAGGAGAACTTATGCATTTCCCAGAGGAACCAACTGGACTTGCACGCCACCAAAGCAACAAAGATGGGCAAGGGTTTCTGCTGGATTCCTCAGGCCACATACTTCTCCTACCCTGTGGTCACCAAAAGCCAGGAGAATTTGGCAATGAAAGAGTATAAGCCAACTGCAGTTGGCTCCTTCTATCTTTGGCCACTTTAAGAGCATGGATCACCTCTCAGTTGTCAAGGAGTACAAATGGGATGCAAATACGGTGTCTGCCATCTTTTCTGTTATGGGAAGACCCCAGCAGGTGAGGCTGGTGTTGGCAAGAGGGACCATTCATTGGTCAAAAGTGGTACCCCCAAAGTCCAACAGTACATCTGTTGAAGTGGCTCCATTTTGCGCAGACAGGCGCCAGGGTTCCTTCGGAGGAGAATGGAGAGCTAGAAAGGAATGCTTAAAAATATGTATATCTAGCTGGTGTCGAGTGGAGAGGAATAGTAATGGTGAAAGGTTATCATGCGAAGGGGAAGGGGAGAGGAAGGGCTGTTCTGGTTTTGTGGCAGGGTGCCACATGCCAATTTCACAGGGACCCAACCCGTTCTGGCCACTCCAGTGTCACCTAAGAAAGGGGCGGGCAGGCAGTGTGGCTCCGCAATGTGGAGGAAGAGGACAAGGAGGAAGAAGAGAAGAGGAAGGAGCCCTGCCAGGCTGTCCGGTCGTAGCCTTGCCCCAGTGCCCACCAGTCTAGAGGCGCAAGAGGTATCGTCTGCCCGGACGCTTCTGAGCTCCTTGCCCGGCTGTGGTGGTGTTTGGTGCTGTGGGTGGGGGGCACTCAGTTTACTGTGCTCGGGGTCTGGGCCCCCAGAGCTGCTGTGGTGTCTTGCAGGTGCCCCCCGTGGGCGCTGTGACGTGCGGCACGGTGTTCTCCTCGGCTTCCACCCGCCGTTATGCCTTGACCTGTGGTGGCGGGCTTTGCTGTCACTGAAGTCAATCACCCGGCACTCGTAGGTCCCTTCGTCCGTCGCTTCACCGGGAGAGACGCAACTTGTGGGAGTGTTGCTGCCGACCACTTTCACCACCTGGATTGGGAAAGGGGGTAGGATTGGGGGCAAAAAAAGAGAGCACACAGGTGTGAAGGCACAATGTATCGAGGTCCCATGGGACCAAACCATTCCCAAGCACATGCTACCAGCTTCATGTTATTGTTGTTGTTGTTTGCTTTCAAGTGTGTTTCTGCTTACAGCGACCCTAAGGTAACCTATCATGGGGTTTTCTCAGCAAGTTTGTTCGAGGAAGTTTGCCATTACCATCCTCTGAGGCTGAGAGAGTGTAATGCCTAATGTCACCCAGTGGGTTTTATGCGGGCCCAGTCTCCAAGTTTTAGGCCAACACTCAAAGCACTATGCCATGCTGTTATTTTTATTTTTAACTAGCCACTTGCAAGAGCCAGACTGGAATGCACTGATGCATCGAATAACCTTCTTTCAGGTGTGGAACTTCACTATTTCTGACTACAACTCTCAGAATCCCCTCAGCACCATATTGTGAAGGAGCCTCATTGGTGCATTTGAGACTCCCAGGGGCCATCCAGACCAAGTCTTTTTCGCCATGCGAATTCACCAGCTCTAATTCCTGAATGTAATGGCAACACTTTGATATAAAACACTAGTAAAATTAGAAGTATTCCTTTGCATTACAATATCCTATGCATTACATTACAATATCCTATGGCCAACGTGGTGCACTGTTTGAGCGTTGGACTAGGACTCTGTAGACCAGGGTTCAAACCCTGTCTGGCCATGTAAACTAGTGGGTGGCCTTGGGCAAGTCACACTCTCTCAGCCTCAACGGATGGCAAACCCCCTCTGAAGAAACTTCCCAAGAAAACCCTTTAGGGTCACCATAAGTCAGAAACCATGTGAAGGCACACGACAACAACAGCATACAACCAATAGTAAAACATTTTTAAACAAAAAATGGGGCCTCTCCTTTCTCTTGCCACTGAGATGCCCCGTCCCCAGGTGTTGTTGGGTGGTGGATGCCATGGGTGACAGAGCAACCCATGCTTTCTGCTATTGTCCAGATCTAAGTTAAAAGGTGCAAGCCGCACCGCCAAGAGGCTGGCACAGTTTCAGCTGTGCACATTATTATCTCTTCCTTTAATGACAAGAAAGGAGATTTTGCCTAAGTATTAGGAGGTGCCCTGGTAGGAAGAGCATTTTCTTCCAGTGGAGTACTTCCCAAGAAAGGTGAAATGTGTCATTGCAGTTTTTAAACAGAAGCTGATTGAGCTGAGGACGTCCTGCATTGCAATGAGTTGGTAGCCTTTGGGTCCCCTTCTAGTCTACAGTCTGTGATGCAAGAAAAAAACAACATGGGATATACAGTAAATGAAATAAACTGTATGTGAGAGTCAGGATGACTCAGCAGAAGCCATTGAGAAACACACAGGTGTAAATGGTCATAGAATAACAAGTCCGAGTGCCAAGGACAAGAAATGTAAAGTGAAATTGGACACACCTGAATTTTGTTAAGTGGTCAAGCGGCGATGATGAAATCACTAATTGTAGGATGAATCAAGAGAACCAATGATAATGGTGTACACGCCTAATGGGTGGAAACAGACAACAGTGGGTGGTTGTCTTGCATTGACTATAATAATGACTTCGATCCCAATGTATTTCGTGGGTTGTAGTAGTGATAGGTGGTTGTAGATGTAGAGTATTGTTGTATTGGAGTTGTGTTGGGTTAGTATTGGAGCTGTATATAGTAGAATAAAGTAGATCTTTTATATAAGACTACTGAGTTGTCTGGTTTCTGGGTGAAGCTACAAGAACCAGCTGGATCCTGAAGAAGGGTGAAGACTTCTGTGGAAGCACGAGTGAGAGAGCTTGGAAGTTGTCAGGGTCTCAACCTATTCTCTGTACTCTGCTAAGCTATAACCACTGCCAAAATGTCAGCGCGGTGCACAACCAGGTGGTGCGTTTGAGCCAGAGGTGAAGAGTACAACTCCACATCTCCTGACATGTGATTCATTGAAAAACCATACACTCATGATTTTACCATGACATGTTTTCACGTCCATACATGTTGGCACTCAGCTTCTGGCATGTGCCTCTTACCCTTAACAAAAAACACAATAAAGCTGTCTGCTAAGCAAGCAGTGGCAGTGGGAAAACGGCCTTTACCTCTCAGGAGTGATTATTGTGAATAGTGCCCACAGGGATGGTTAACATCTCTGATTTATTGAGCCAGCCCAGGGCCTTGTCATGCTGCTCTTTCCCAGGAGAAGCAGGGAGTCCTGTCCTGCCTTGCCCACCTTGGGCTTCGCCCCTTGTCTTCATGCCAGCCTTGTCCATGGATGCTTTTATGCTCAGTCACTGGTCAATGGGCAGAGGGGAAAAGGCAGCCAAATCCAACCAGTTTGAGAGGTGCTTTGCTAAGGGTGCTGCTGAGCATGCCCCCAATGCTTTTTTCAGTCCTCCGGTTTCAAGTGCTAGGCTGTGTGTAAGTTGAATGCCAAAATGTTGCCTTGTGTTAGTGCCTAGATCAAGGGAAATAATAGTGCCACTGTATTCTGCTCTGGTCAGGCCTCATTGGAATAATACTGTTTCCAGTTCTGGGCACCAAATTCAAGAGGATGTTGAGAAACTGGGCCATGTGCCAAAGGAAGGCAACTAAAATGGTGAAGGACCTGGAACTATGGAGCCTATGAGGAGGAGTTTAGGGAGTGGGGATGTTTAGACTGGAGAAGAGATGTTAAGGGGGATATGATATCCCTGTTTAAATTTGAGGGATGCATATTGAGGAGGGAGGAGCAAGTTGTTTTCTTGCTGCAGAGAATGGACCCAGACAATGGATGCAATCTCCACGGAAAAGAGATTCCAGCTCAAACATTAGAGGAACTTCCCGACAGTAAGAGTTGTTGATTTGGAAAACACTGTGCCTTGGAGGGTGGTGGCGTCTCCGTTTTGGAGGTTTTGAGAGAGGCTGGATGGCCTATTGTAAGAGGAGGGCTTGTGGTGTCTTCCTGCATGGCAGGAAGCGGAGGGCCCTTGGGTCTATAAACTACACCATGTGAGACACTTCCAGGTCGATGGTTATAGAGAACTCCACATTTTATCAACCTTCTCTTTAGACCCTTGGTTCTTTCCCTTCCTTCTCAGCTTTGGTGATTTAATGTTTTAAGCTCAATAGAGCTCTTTCCTTAACTTTCATTACTACATCTTTTCATTCATTAGCTGGGATGCAGGCACTTCAAATGATGTCCATTCTAAAGAGAAATTCGGGAAGTTCTCTAGATAAAACCTGTGCTTCCCTGCTTGTTAGTCTCTAAGTCGTCTCAACCAGGGGACACTGAATCTGCTGCTACTGGAGACTGAGCACATTGCATTGCTTAACTCTGCTGGCGGAGAGGGCTGTGTCCTGACAGATGCGGTTATATCATATTTTTCCTCAAAAGGGCAAACACCTGCGTGTATATCCCTCTCCACCTTCTGAATGCTAAATCTGATTAAAATTATGAACTAGAAACCCAAGAGTGGCCCACCACTCCATTGACCCACAGAACCATCAGGTCCTCATGCGCGGGGTGTTTACCCCAAAGGAGCAGAAGCAATCACCCCCCATCCACCCTAAGCTCATCTCCAAATAAATCCTCTTGTCGCCTCTCCGCACACCCAGAATGCAAGCAGGGTGCTTTCAAGATACAAGAATGCTCCTTTCTGACCACTGAGCGGAGGTGGAGCGTGGAAATCAGATGCTGGATGAACATCTCAGTCTGAATAATCAACTGGTATTAAGGGCATAAAGCCACCCAGCCCTTTTACAATGCCCTGGCAAGAGTCCCCCAGATGAACTGCCGTTGCAGCCAATCTGTTAAAGTAGCATTTCTTTTATTGCTTCTGAATTGCCGGCTGTTAATTTTTCACAGTGCCTCCTTGTTCTGATATGATGGAGTTAATGGGTTGGTGGAGGGATTGGATTCCTCCTGAGCTCAACGCTCAAGTGCAGTTTTAGCAAACAGCTGGAAAGAAGGGATGTCCTTGCCATCCCTCTGGGCCGTGGGGGTCAATGGGGGGCTTGCCCAACAGATCGGCAGTGGTTTTGCTCTGGGACCCTGGAAAACATTTCCAGCCAGCCCAAACCAGGCGTCATGACCCAACAGAACAAAGGCCTCCAGTCACCCCCATCCATTGCACACCAAGCTCGCTCTTGCAGACTCAGGCTGTACTTCCTTTTGTTTTGTCTATCCACCGCAGCACAGTCCTCCTCTTTCCTCCTGCCTTCTCCTTACCAAGCATCTGGTCTTTTTCCGTGAGTCCTGTTCTCATGATATGCCCCAGGTACAGCGCCTTGGTTAGTATTCTGGTTTATGCTCAGGCTGTAGGCTCTAAGACCCCCTGATCTGTCTTTTTAAGCTCCATGCTCCCCTAGAAGCCGCTCCAGCATGTTTCAAAGGTCTGGTTTTCTTCTCTCAGCTTTCTTATTGTCCAGCTTCCAACACCGCGCAGAGATTTGGCTTGTGGCATGGCATTCTAAAGTTCTTCCTGCCACTTTTCACTTATTATCTTATCTAGTTCCTCCGAGCTGCCCTTCCACAAGTCTTGAAATGCTGCCATTCTGCAGAATTATGCTGATATTTGTCTGTCTCATTGTACCAACAGTACTTCCAACAATTTTGTTTCTGGCTTCCAGAAAGGACATGTGGAAGATCTGGGTTCTTTGCCCCCTCCATCTTATTCAATGCAAGCAATCGTTGTGATATAGCTGCGATCCCCCCCCCCCCCCCGCCAAACACCCAAAACAAAGACCAATGCATATAGGCAACCAGTATTATAATGTCTACATCAGGACGCAATGTGTGGCACTCTATTCTGCTTTGGTTAGGCCTCCGCTGGAATAGCTGTGTTCCTTTGTAGGCACCACCGTTCAGGAGGACGTTGAAAAGTAAGATTGTCCACTGAGGTGTAACCAAGATGGTTAAAGTCTGGAACCAAGCCTTATGAAGATGACTTAGGGAGCTGGGTGTGTTTAGTCTAGAGAAGAGAAGACTGGAGAGGTAGAATGCTTTGGTCAGTCTCACCCAGAATCCTGTGCCCAGTTCTGGGTACCCAGTTCAAAAAATGATGTGGACAAGTGGACAAACATCCAGAGGAGGGTGATCAAATGTTTAAAGGTCTGGAAACCATAAGCTCTATGATGAGAGAAGAAATAGGCAGCTGGGGATGTTTAGCCTGAGAGGAAGATGTAAGGTGGGTGATATGATTTAATATTTCCGTACTTGAAGGGATGTCATATTGAGGATGTTTTTGGCTGCTCCAGGGACTAGGGAACAGAAGCCATGGATGCAAGCTACAGGACAAAGAGATTCCACCTAACATAAGGAAGAACTTCCTGACAGTAAGAAGATTGTGACAGTGGAAGATACTCTCTCTCAGAGTGTTGTTGAGTGCCTTCTTCGGAGGTTTTTGCCGACTTATGAGGATATTAAGAAAAAGGCAAATGGACAGAGAATACTTAAAACAGAAATGGAATTAATAGAAGAAGGATTTAGATGCAACTGGTTCTTATCCAGAAGGTTAAAAGAGAGATTTCTGATGGATCAGAAGAATCAAGGAATAGAGAAAGGCGATCCAGAAATAGAAAAATAATAAAGGAAGAAGGCGAACATGAGATTTCAGGAATATATAAGTTCCTGCAAAACAGAATCTAGAACAAGAAGAGGACAAGAAGAGCATTGTACATTGGGCAAAGGATATGGGTCAGAACTGATGCCATGGGAAAAGAACTGGGAGGAAAGAATGAAATATACACCGGGTTACGATTTGAGACAGAATGTGATGAAAATGCAGCATCGATGGCATTTAACCTCATGCATTCTGCCAACATTGACAAAAGGGCAAGAATCTGTCTTGGAAATGCAGTGAAGAAACTGGGGGATATCAGCAGCGCTGCTGGAAAGGCAAAAAGGCAAAGGAATATTGGGCAGAGATCCATTCCATGATCATAGAGATGCTGCAGAAGATCCCAAACCCTTTTTGTTCTCGTGGTGGAAGAAGAAGAGGAAAGGAAACACGGGGAGATACTGTTTTATATGGCTACTGCTGCCAGAATGCTATACACAAGTGAATGGAGAAGCGTAGAAATTCCTACCCAAGAAGATTGGTTGCTTAAATTATAGGATTATATGGAAATGGATAATTTAACAGAAAGGCTAAGAGGGAAGATAGGAGGATTTCTGCAAAACATGGGAACCCCTGAAAAAACTTATGACAGATGAGAAAGGGAATATGCAGCTCTGTTCAGTTCGATGCTTAAGATGCTGATACCTCCATGAGAGGAAAGGCAGGGAGAGAAAAAGGGCGCAGAGGATAAAATAATGTCGGTATAAATGGCTGGAGAGATAAATAAGGAAGGGCTGAATGTCATATTATGCAGAGATATGGAATTTAAATCGATCTTTTGTGCTGTTTTAATTGTGTAAAATAATTATTATTATGGGGGGGGGGGGGGGGATGCATTATACAGCCCAGATCTAGGTAAATCCCACTGAATGATGACCCTGCTCCCAGAATACACTGGCTAGCAAGGCCAGTCTGGTTTACTGCTTGGGGGATTCTGGGAGCTGTAGTCCAAGAAGATAGCTTTTCCAAGCTCTGCAAGCAAAGGAAGGTGGGGCTCAGGCCATTATTTGGAAAGAATCCGGCCCAAAGGAAGGTTGCCCTAAGAGATGTTTCCAAGGCATTTAGGGAAAAACAGTGAATCAGCATCACTTCTTCCGCTCGATAAGCCGACCTCCTGCTTGGAGATGTGTTGAAGCAATTGTGGGCTAATTCATCGTGGGGGGGAAGCCAGCTATTGACTTCACACCGAAAGCTCTGCCAGGAGGAGGCCTGCGAATTGATCCAAAAAGGTTTGCAATGTGCGATGGAAAGAAGTGAGAGATCCTTCAGAGACGGAGACGCTGCGCTCCTCATTTATCGCCACCTCGGCCAAGTCTTGTTTTGCAGCATCCAGAATCTGGCTTCCAAGAATAAAGAGGCTTTTAAGGGCAGCAGAGGCCACACAAATTAGCTGCGAAAACATTTTGCAATGGGGCAAAGCTATGAACGCTTGCTAATGTATTCCACAGATGCGATGCCAAAGCTTTGTTGGGTGCCATAACATCCCATATATATATGCAACACTGCTCTGTGTCATATGAAGCCTTGCTAACATTCAAGATTTTAAACAGGACTTGGGCTGCATCCATACTGGAGAGATAACCTGTTTTGGTACCACTTGTTAGCATCCTGGCTCAAAGCTATGGAATTCTGGGAGTTGGAGTTTGTTGTGGGGCCCAGAGCAGAGCATTAAGACTATTAGCCTTTCCGACATGGAAAGATGGCCATGTCATGTCACTTTATAATATTTCCTCTTTCTGGAGGCTCTAATGTAATCAGTCCGGATCTTGCAAAAACCTTGCAGCCCCTTTGAGACCAACTGAAAGAGAGAAGCTGGTAGCATGAGCTTTTGTAGACCTGCCTCTACTTCCTCAGATGCATGTTTGGAGTAAAGAGTCCAGAGACAGACCTATATAAGTCAATTGTGGGTGAGGATGTCAATTCAAATTCAAAATCTTGTAGATATGGAGAGGAGGTGACAAGTTTAGTTTTAATAATGGTTGTTGAGGGGCAAAGGCAGGAGGAAGGACGTTGCACAAAGCCAAGGAGAGTAGATAACCATATCAGTGGGTAATGGAAAATCTTATTTGGCCGTCCTCAAAAGGCAATTTCGTTAAACTAAGGGTAGGCTGTATGTGCATACAAAGAAAATGGCCCCAACCCTCACTGAGTCTCATAGAAAAGCTGTCTCATAGAATCATAGAACTGGAAGGGACCACAAAGACCATCTACTCCAAACCCCTGCCATGCAGGAATACACAAGGAAAGCAATCCAGAAAGAAGATGCCCATCCAGCCTCTGATGAAAGACCTCCAAGGAATAAGAGTCCCCTACTCTTCAAGATGTTGGTTCCACTCATGCAAGGGCCTGCTTGGTTGTTGTTGCTATCATAGAATCCTAGAGTTGGAAGAGGCCCCCAAGGGCCATCCAGTCAATCAAAGCATCCCCCAGAGATGGCCATCCAGCCTCTGCTTAAAGACCTATAGAGAGGGAGACTCCACCAAACAGCCCTGACTGTCAGGAGGTTCCTCCTAATGTTGAGCTGGAATCTCTTTTCCTGGAGTTTCCATCCATTGCTTTATTGGGTCCTCTTCTCTGGAGCAGCAGAAGACAAGCTTACTCCATCCTCTATATGACATTCATTTCAAATATTTTAACAGGGCTATCATATCGCCTCTTAACCGTTTCTTCTCCAGGCTGAACATCCCCAGCTCTCTAAAGTCTCTCCTCATAGGGCTTCATAGTTTCCAGACCCTTCACCATTTTAGTCCCCCTCCTTTGGACACATGGCTCCAGCTTCTCAATGTTCTTTTGGAATTGTTTTGCCCAGAACTGGACACAGGATTATTCCAGATGAGGCCTGACCAAAGGAGAATAGAGTGGCACTATGACTTCCCTTGATTTAGACCAGGGGTAGGCAACCTTTTTGATCTAGGGGCTGGGTTGCTGTCCCTCAGACAACTGGGGGGGCCGAACTCAAAATGGCACCCGGAGCAGAACGGAAGCTGCGGGGGCAATCAGTGGCAGGACCGGACTGGGGCCAGTCCCAAGGCCTCGCCGGGCCGGATCCGGCCCACGGGCTGTAGGTTGCCGACCCCTGTTCAAGACACTATAGCCTGGAGAAAAGAAGGTTAAGAGGTGATATGATAGCCCTGTTTAAATATTTGAAGGGATGTCACGTTGAGGAGGGAGCAAGCTTGTTTTCTGCTGCTCCAAAGACTAGGACCTGGAGCAATGGATGCAAGCTGCAGGAAAAGAGATTCCACCTCAACATTAGGAAGAACTTCCTGACAGTAAGGGCGGTTCGACAGTGGAACAAACTCCCTCGGAGTGTAGTGGAGTCTCCTTCCTTAGAGGTCTTCAAACAGAGGCTAGATGGCCATCTGTCGGTGATGCTTTGATTGTGATTTCCTGCGTGGCAGAATGGGGTTGGACTGGATGGCCCTTGTGGTCTCTTCTAACTCTATGATTCTATGATTCTTTCCTTGGAGATTTTGGTGGAGTCTCCTTCTTTGGAGGTCTTGAAGCAGAGGCTGGATGGCCATCTGTCAATGGGGATGCTTCGAGTGAGAGTTCCTGCATGGCAGAATGGGGTTGGACTGGATCAGGGCCCTTGGGGTCTCTTTCAGCTCTATGATTCTATACTTTTATTGATGCAGCCTAAAATTGCATTGGCCTTTTTAGCTGCCTCATCGCACTGTTGACTCATGTTCAACTTGTGGTCCACTTGGACTCCCAGATCCCTTTCACACAGATAAGTCTCCCTAAGCCAAGTGTCCCCCATAATCCTTTATCTGTGCATTTCATTTCTTCTACCTAAGTGCAGTCAGTACCTTACATTTCTACCTGATGAAAATTCATTTTGTTAGCTTTGGCCCAGCTTTCTCATTTCCCTACTTCTAATTGAATTTTCTTATCCATCCTATTATACCTCTTTCGCATAGTGTCTTAAATTCTTATCCATTAATGTGTGCCTTACCAATTCACAAGTCTAAATTTAACATCAATGAATACTTCTTTTTAATTCTTTCAGGTTTCGAGAGCCAGTGTGGCATAGCGGTTCGAGTGTTGGAAAGCGACTCGGGAGACCAGGGTTCGAATCCCAGCTTGGTCATGAGAACCTATTGGGTGGCCTTAGGCAAGCTGCACTCTCTCAGCCTCAGAGGATGGCCATGGCAAACCCTCTCTGATGAAATTTGCCAAGAAAACCCCATGATAGGGTTGCCATAAACCAGAAACGACTTGAAGGAACACAGCAACAATAGGGTTTACTTGGTTGTGTCCAATTTTTCGTGAATGTTTGACACCGCTTTAACTTCCATGTCTCATTGCTATGGAATCCTGGGATTTGTAGTTTGCTGTAACACCAGATTCCAGAGTTACATATCTCACAAAACTGCAAATCATGGAATTCCATAGGATGGAGGCATGGCAGTTAAAGTGGTGTCAAACTGCATTAATTCTTCAGTGCAGATTGGACCTAAGGGGAAGCTAATCCCCTCTCCATGCATCTGCGTCTGTGTGATGGATATTGTCTTTCATTTCTTGAACCACAGCTTTATTTGCAGCTACTCTTTGGCAGAGTTACTCCTGCGATCCCTTGCAAAGTAGTTTTGTTTGCCCTTCCCTCTGGAGCAACGCAGGGAGGGGGAAGGCTCCCTTATTACCAACATATTACCAGCATCAGCCCTTTTAGCAAACCTCAGACAATTCGCCCCGTTTCCTTCTTCTCTCCTCAGCCTTTTCCTCCCAAGGAAGACATACATCTGCCTGACAGGAGGGCAGAGGAGGGCAGGCAAAGAGGAGGGAAGTGCCAGGCGGGCAAAGATATACAGGCGAGAGATGATTACGGCTTTGAGTTTCCAACAAAACCGCCTCCGGTGGATCTGTATATCTTCCCTGACAAGACAGTTGGGCCACTTAGAGGTTTCTGCACCATTTAACCCTGGATCCTTTTACATCTGGGTGAAGGTGGGGCAGGGGAGAAGGAAGAGCGGCAATCCTGGCCTGCTCCGTGATGTGACCACGTCTTGGTGCATTTGTCTACTTTGCACACAGACAGAAGGCTTGCAGATAACATTTCAGCTGCCAAACTCAAAGCATGGTGTGGAATTCAATTTGCTCTCCAGTCCAGCCGTCTGGATTAGCAAGAAGCCCTGGCTTAGTAGTGGAGTATCTGGTCCTCAAAACCTCTAAAAAAGGTTGTTAGAAACATGTACATTTCTCCCTGTTGAATTTCATTTTGTTAGCTGTGGCCCAGTTTTCTAGTCTATTCAGGTCATTTTGAATCTTGATCCTGTCCTCTGGAGTATTAGCTATTCCCCCTAATTTGGTGTCATCTGCAAATTTGATAAGTCTGCTCCCAATTCTGTCATTCAGGTCATTGATAAAGATGTTGAATAGCCCTGGGCCCAGGACAGAGCCCCACTGGACACCCCACTGGTCACTTCTCTCCAGGATGAAAAGGAGCCATTGTTGAGCATCTTTTGGCTTCGGCCGGTCAACCAATTACAGATCCATGTAACAGTTCCTTTGTCTAGCCCACATTTTACAAGCTTGTTTGCAAGAATATCATGGGGAACTTTGTCAAAGGCCTTACTGATATCAAGATATACTATATCCACAGCATTCCCTTCATCTACCAAGATGGTAATTTTATCAAAGAAAGAAATCAGATTTGTCTGGCATGACTTCTTTCCCTGAAACCTGTGTTGACTTTTTGTGATTATGTCATTGCTTTCTAGATGTTCACAGACTCTCTGTTTAATGACAGTCTCTCTGTTTAATGTTTAATGTTTGTCTCTCCACTGCAAGGGGGGGATTGATGCTCGGATATTTGGTGCATCTAGAGCAAAGGATCCAGTTCTGCACTTCCTCCCACTTTGCAACAGAAGTGACTCTTAAAAGGTCTCATAACTTGGGTAATGGCTGCTTCCTTCTAAAACCCAGTGGCTGCATCTCCACAGCGGAACTAATGCAGTTTGATGCTGCTTTAACTGCCATGGCTCAATCCTATGGAATTCTGGGATCCATAGTTTTATGATCGATTTAGCCTTCTTGGTCAGAGATCCTGGTGCCAGAATAAACTACAGATCCCAAGAGCCATGGCTGTTAAAGCAGTCCCAAATTGCATGAAGTTTGCAGTGTGGATGCAGCTTTTGTCTTCAGACATCATGATCTGAGCACTGAATGCATGTGCCAAACACTGGGCCTGGGCCCTGTCTTTCGTGTCGGGAGGGAATTCGCTGATAACTTTATTCTCAAAGGGGAATGACGACTCATTTTTGGTAATTTTTCACCCGCTGCAAGAAAACTGCACCGTTTTCCAAAAGCATCTTCTCTTTGAGGACATACTCAGCACAAAATCCGTACGTGGAGAAAGCAGCACTTTTCCTGCACAGGAAATATGGGTTTCTCCATATAGACTGCTATTTCTTGTGCGGAATAAAGCTGTTTTCTCTGTAAAAATGCCACAAGTGAATTTTCTGCTTAAAATGTCTCCCAAAGTTTTCACTGGTCCAGCACTTTTCTCATCAAGGTTTCCCAAGACTCAAGGGACATGATTTTGGCAGGGTGTCCGGATGTCCTCCTTTTCCCAGACATGTCCTACACTTCACCTTTCTGTCCAGGAGGCGTTCCAAAATGTCCTCCATTTTGAGCATGATCTATGCAGTCAAAGGCTCTATAGACTATAGCACCAACTCATAGTATGCCATGTAGCGGAACTGGAAAAGAGGGGAAATGCCCATTGATAACAGAATGGTTATGGAAAGTGTTAAGACTCTATGGAAATGGGCAAACTAACATGTCTGATCAGAAATAAGTCAATAGATAAATTTAAGGAGGAATGGTCAAATATATCGGAAGAAAGACAACTAGCATTGAAGAAAAGTAACGATTCAGGATAAGATAAAAACAGTCGTGAGAAGAAGGTGGGAACAAATAGGAATGAACTGATGAAATACGGAATGAGAAGTAGTTAATGTAAATAAGAAGAGTACGATTGGAAAAGAAATAGAAGTAAAAATGCGTAATGAAAAAAATATTGTTCAGGATGTAGAGACTAGGAAGTTTTGTTTTAGTGTTTTGTTTTAGCAGGGATTCAATGTGTGTAATATGTAGTCTGTTGGGTAAAGGTATGTCGACATATAGAGGTTGCTTTGTGTAAAGTGGTATATGTATGTGTATATATATATATATATATATGGACTGTTCAATGTGTGTTCAAACTTTTTAATAATATGTTTTAAAAATGAAAACAATAATGTACATTATAGAGAGTATACTGGAGAGATAGTTGCTGGGAGCATGAATCGGAGATGGGAATCTTCTGCAAGAAACAATACACCCCCCTCTAAAACATTAATGAAATTCGAGTGCAAACGTCAGTGTTGTAAGGAACATTTTATTTTGTAATGATGGTTTCTCCAAAAAGAAAATAAAAACTCATACTCTCCAACTGTCCCAATTTAAGAGGGAAAGTCCCCATTAACCCTCTGCCATCCCACTCTTTCAGCTTCCTTAAAAATGTCCCCGTTTCTCTCTCTTCCTCCTCCTCTTCTTTACTCACTTCCTCCTGGCTTCCTTCAGTTGCTGCAAACAGAGTTCAAAGTGTAAAAATAGTTTGCATTTTAGTTAACTTAGGAGGAGGAAGAGGAGAAAAAGGGGAGGCATCTTTCCCTTTCCAGTCGGCTCAGGCAAAAGCAAACTGCAGCAGCCTCTGCTAGTTTGTCTATTCTTCTTCATTGAGAACGTTTGCCGTCTTGACCATAGACAGGTCCCAGTTTTCATCTCTGAAATGTTGGGAGGTGTGATGTTCTGCAGCAGCCCATCCCTAAATGCTGGGGGGAAATTAGAACGGTGGAGGGAGAATATCTCCAAAGCACCCCAAATCTAGCCATCGCTAGCGTTCCTATTTCTCAGCGCCAGGACCCTTTTCTCCAATCCACAGAGAGTGAGGGATGAGTCTCAGGGTGAGGGTGCTGCCTCCACAAAGGAGAGAGCAAAGGAGGCAAAAAGCAACTGCCTGCAGCTTCTCCTTGCTGGTCTCTTCTTCCCCATTAAGAACTTTCACCACGATCTGATCATACTCTGATTTCCTTGGCCGCATATGTCCTGGGTTTCACCCATGGAGTTTATCACACTAGGAAATCCCGCTGAAAAACGGGATTTAAACTAGATTTAGATAAGAAAAACCTGAAAATGCAGGAAGTTTATCAGACGATGTCACTGTTAAAGTGAATAATATATAATAATTATAATAATAATTTGTTATTTATATACTACTATTCCAAAGTCATAGCGGTGAACAGCAAGTAGCTAATTAGCAAGTAAGCTAATTTGCCCCAACCGTTGGGCACTCATTTAGCTCCCTCCTTGGAAGGATGCAAGCCTGAGTCGAGCTTGGGCCCTTTTGCTGGTCTTGAACTCGCAACTGTGTGGTTTTGAGTGAATGGCTGCAGGACAGGCATTGAACCACATGAAGTTAAAGCGAAGGCAAAGGGGAGAAAAGGCAGCTTTTTTCTTTGGGAACTTCCCGAAAGTAAGAAGCTGCCGTTTTTCTCCACTTTACCTTCACTTTAACTTCGTGTTATTTCACTTTTGCGGAAATCTGGTGTGATAAACTTCCAGGTTTTTTTAAAATTAAATCTAGTTTAAACCCCGTTTTCCAGCAGTTTTTTGCTAGTGTGATAAAGCAATATTAAATGTTTGAGGTTATGAACACTGAGAGAGACTTTGGCTAGTAGGCTGCATCTGTCTATTGTGTGGGCTTCCATGAAGGATAAGGTTGCCATATTCCAATCCCTCGTATCTGGGCATCTGATCTGCACATTATGCAAATTATTATAACAAGGCATATTATTAAATTGCACTCTGATTATGCAAATTCAACCCATTGCAATTTTCCTACCACTATGTTTTAACCTCAACCGGCCGGGACATTTTTTAGTACCTTCAATCTGGAATATTCTAGGTATTCCGGGACAAATGGCAATCCTAACGGAAGAGGCCTTTTGGGCAACCCAACGAGGGCTGCTATAGGTTTTGAAGCAGCAACATGGGGAGCCCTCTCTATCAACACTTTGGCCGGTACATACAAATCAAGCCCACATTTAGAGTCGTGCAAGAACTCAAGCCTCCCACAAGATCTCTAAATCTCTTATTATGGCACTCTTGCGAGAGTCCCTCTTTCTGCAAGATGCCAGTCAGGCTTTAATGTAATCTTGCCTCCTGTGCTCCTCGTCTCCTTCATCTGGGCCTGCATCTTTCCAAACTGGAAGAACAGGGACCAGCCATGCTCACAATGGACAGACCCTCCCAATATATGGTATAATATATGGCCATTTTATTGAGTACCAAAAGACTATTTCTCATGCTCTCAACTAGGGGACTTGGGGATGCTCAAGACAAAAACAGATGCAACATCACCAAGCCTTGATGTTGTCCCTTCTGGACCACTGCGCCCTGGGAATTTGTATCCACTCCCCACTTTCTCATTAGCTCTGCATCTCTCTCTGTCCTCCAAGAAAGCTACATTTACTGCTGTGTTCATCTATAAAACAAGCATCCTTTTAATCATCACCCAATAGGATCCAATGCAGAAGGTAGGGGTGCTTTAGTGGGAAACCCTGGACCTCCCCCAGGGACCTTGTCGACAGTGGATTATTGCCCGGCCATGGGGCAATACGGAGAGAGAACCAGTCAGTTATATTTACAGTTATACAGTCATCCATTTTCATAGTAGCATAGGGTGATAACTAGTGAGGGTTCAAAGTGAGGATTCAAAATGACGCATAACCCACCCACTCCCGGGTCTCATTTTATAAAGCAAGGTGAAGTCAACTCGGAGGGGCTCACGCATGGCAGGAGTAAACTAGCAATGGCAACGGCAAGGTGGGCGGCTTGGTCCAGAGGTGGCTGAAGGTGTCCTTTTGTGAAAATAAGGTCCAGCTTTGGGTCTAAGTCTCCTCTCAGCAAGGGATGTGCTAACCTCAAGTCCATGTTCCTTTTTTGGGGGGCAGTGGAAGGAACTTATGCATTTCCCAGAGGAACCAACTGGACTTGCACGCCACCAAAGCAACAAAGATGGGCAAGGGTTTTCTGCTGGATTTCTCAGGACCACATCTTCTCCTACCCATGTGGTCACCAAAAGCCAGGAGAATTTGGCAATGAAAGAGTATAAGCCAACTGCAGTTTGGCTCCTTCTATCTTTGGCCACTTTAAGAGCATAGGATCACTTCTCAGTTGTCAAGGAGTCAAATGGGATGCCAAATACGGTGTCTGCCATCTTTTCTGTCATGGGAAAGACCCCAGCAGGTGAGGCTGGTGTTGGCAAGAGGGACCATTCATCGGTCAAAAGTGGTACCCCCAAAGTCCAACAGTACATCTGTTGAAGTGGCTCCATTTTGCGCAAGACAGGCGCCAGGGTTCCTTCGGAGGAGAATGGAGAGCTAGAAAGGAATGCTTAAAAATATGTATATCTAGCTGGTGGTCGAGTGGAGAGGAATAGTAATGGTGAAAGGTTATCATGCGAACGGGGAAGGGGAGAGGAAGGGGCTGTTTCTGGTTTTGTGGCATGGGTGCCACATGCCAATTTCACAGGGACCCAACCCTGTTCTGGCCACTCCAGTGTCACCATAAGAAAGGGGCAGGGCAGGCAAGTGTGGCTCCGCAAGTGTGGAGGAAGAGGACAAGGAGGAAGAAGAAGAGGAAGGAGCCCTGCCAGGCTGTCCGGTCGTAGCCTTGCACCCAGTGCCCACCAGTCTAGAGGGCGCAGGAGGTATCATCTGCCACGGAGCGCTTCTTGAGCTCCTTGCCCGGCTTGTGGTGGTGTTGGTGCTGTGGGTGGGGGGCACTCAGTTTACTGTGCTCGGAGGTCTGGGCCCCCAAGAGCTGCTGCTGGGTGTCTTGCAGGTGCCCCCCGTGGGCGCTGTGACGGTGCGGCACGGTGTTCTCCTCGGCTTCCACCCGCAGGTATGCCTTGACCTTGTGGTGGCGGGCTTTGCTGTCACTGAAGTCAATCACCCGGCACTCGTAGGTCCCTTCGTCCGTCGGCTTCACCCGGGAGAGACGCAACTTGTGGGAGATGTTGCTGCCGACCACTTTCACCACCTGGATTTGGGGAAAGGGGGGTAGGATTGGGGGCAAAAAAGAGAGCACACAGGTGTGAAGGCACAATGGATATGCAGGTCCCCATGGGACCAAACCATTTCCAAGCACATGCTACCAGCTTCATGTTATTGTTGTTGTTGTTTGCCTTCAAGTTGTTTCTGACTTACAGCGACCCTAAGGCAAACCTATCATGGGGTTTTCTCAGCAAAGTTTGTTCAGAGGAAGTTTGCCATTGCCATCCTCTGAGGCTGAGAGAGTGTAACTTGCCTAATGTCACCCAGTGGGTTTTATGCTTGGGCCCAGTCTCCAAAGTTTTAGGCCAACACTCAAAGCACTATGCCATGCTGTTATTTTTATTTTTAACTAGCCACTTGCAAGAGCCAGACTGGAATGCACTGATGCATCAGATAACCTTCTTTCAGAGTGTGGAAACTTCACTATTTCATGACTACAACTCTCAGAATCCCCTACAGCACCATATTGTGAAGGAGCCTCATTGGTGCATTTGAGACTCCCAGGGGCCATCCAGACCAAGTCTTTTTCTGCCATGCATGAATTCACCAGCTCTAATTCCCTGAATGTAATGGCAACACTTTTGATATAAAACACTAGTAAAATTAGAAGTATTCCTTTGCATTACAATATCCTATGCATTACATTACAATATCCTATGAGCCAACGTGGTGCACTAGTTTGAGCGTTGGACTAGGACTCTGTAGACCAGGGTTCAAACCCTGTCTTGGCCATGTAAACCTAGTGGGTGGCCTTGGGCAAGTCACACTCTCTCAGCCTCAACGGATGGCAAACCCCCTCTGAAGAAACTTCCCAAGAAAACCCCTTTAGGGTCACCATAAGTCAGAAACCATGTGAAGGCACACGACACCAACAGTCATACAACCAATGTAAAACATTTTTTAAACAAAAAATGGGGCCTCTCCTTTCTCTTGCCACTGAGATGCCCCTGTCACCCAGGTGTTGTTGGGTGGTGGATGCCATGGGTGACAGAGCAACCCATGCTCTTCTGCTATTGTCAGAGATCTAAGTTAAAAGGTGCAAGCAGCACGCAGCCAAAGAAGGCCTGGCACAGTTCAGCTGTGCACATTTATTATCTCATTCATCCTTTAAATGACAAGAAAGGAGATTTTGCCTAAGTATTAGGAGGGATGCCCTGGTAGGAAGAGCTATTTTCTTTCCAGTGGAGTACATTCCCAAGAAAGGTGAAAATGTGTTCATTGCAGATTTTATAAACAGAAGCTGATTGAGCTGAGGACGTCCTGCATTAGCAATGAGTTAGGTAGCCTTTGGAGTCCCCCTTCTAAGTCTACAGTCTGTGATGTCAAGAAAAAAACAACATGGGATATACAGTAAATGAAATAAAACATGTATGTGAGAGTCAGGATGACTCCGCAGAAGCCAATTGAGAACCACACAGGTGTAAATGGTAATAGAATTAACAAGTCCTGAGTGCCAAGGACAAGAAATGTAAAGTGGATAATTGGACACACCTGAATATTGTTAAGTGGTCAAGGCTGAGATGATGAAATCACTAATTGTAGGATGAATCAAGAGAACCAATGAGAATGGTGTACACGCCTACTGGGTGGAAACAGACAACAGTGGGTGGTGTCTTGCATTGACTATAATAATGACTATGAATCCCAATGTATTTCGCAGGTTGTAGTAGTGGATAGAGTGGATTGTAGAGTGAGGAGTAGAGTATTGTTGTATTGGAGTTGTGTTGGATAGTATTGGAGCTGTATATAGTAGAATAAAGTAGATCTTTTATATAAGACTACTGAGTTGTCTGGTGTCTTGGGTGAAGCTACAAGAACCAGCTGGATCCTGAAGAAGGGTGAAGACTTCTGTGGAAGCAAGAGTGAGAAGGCTTGGAGAGTTTGTCGGGGTCTTCAGCCTATTCTCTGTAACTCTGCTAAGCTATAACCACTGGCCAAAACTGGTCAGCGCGGTGCACAACCAGGTGGTGAGTTCGAGCCAGAGGTGAAGAGCTACAACTCCCATCATCCCTGACATGTGATTCATTGAAAAACCATACACTCATGATACTTACAATGACATGTTTCACGTCCCATACATGTTGGCACTCAGCCTTCTGCATGTGCCTCTTACCCTTAACCAAAAACACAATAAAGCTGTCTGCTAAGCAAAGCAGTGGCAAGTGGGAAAACGGCCTTTAACTTCCAGGAGTGATTATTGTGAATAGTGCCCACAGGGATGGTTAACATCTCTGATTTATTGAGCCAGCCAGGGCCTTGTCATGCTGCTCTTTCCCAGGAGAAGCAGGGAGTCTGTCCTTGCCTTGCCCACCTCTTGGGCTTCGCCCCTTGTCTTCATGCCAGCCTTGTCCATGGATGCTTTTATGCCATTCAGTACACTGGTCAATGGGGCAGAGGGAAAAGGCCAGCCAAATCCAAACCAGTTTGAGAGGTGCTTTGCTAAGGGTGCTGCTGAGCATTGCCTCCCAATGCTTTTTTCAGTCCTCCGGTTTCAAGTGCTAGGGATGTGTAAGTTGAATGCAAAAATGTTGCATTGTGTATAGTGTCTAGATCAAGGGAAATAATAGTGCCACTGTATTCTGCTCTGGTCAGGCCTCATCTGGAATAATACTGGGCACCAAAATTCAAGAAGGATGTTGAGAAACTGGAGCCATGTGTCCAAAGGAAGGCAACTAAAATGGTGAAGGACCTGGAAACTATGGAGCCCTATGAGGAGAGATTTAGGGAGCTGGGGATGTTTAGACTGGAGAAGAGATGGTTAAGAGGGGATATGATATCCCTGTTTAAATATTTGAAGGGATGTCATATTGAGGAGGGAGCAAGCTTGTTTTCTCTGCTGCAGAGACTAGGACCCAGAGCAATGGATGCAAGCTCCAGGAAAAGAGATTCCAGCTCAACATTAGGAGGAACTTCCTGACAGTAAGAGTTGTCTGATTGTGGAAAACACTGCTGCCTTGGAGGCTGGTGGAGTCTCCGTCTTTGGAGGTTTATGAGGAGAGGCTGGATGGCCATCTGTCAGAAGGAGGGCTTTGGTGGTGTCTTCCTGCATGGCAGAAGCGGATGGCCCTTGGGGTCTATAAACTACACCATGTGAGACACTTCCAGGGTCGATGGTTATAGAGAAACTCCACATTTTCTATCAACCTCCTCTTTTGACCCTTGGTCTTTTCCCTTCCCTTCTCAGCTTTGGTGAGTTAATGTTTTAAGCTCAATAGAGCTCTTTCCTTAACTTTCATTAACTACATCTTTTCATTCATTAGCTGGGATGCAGGCACTTCAAATGATGTCCATTCTAAAGGAAATTTGGGAAGTTCTCTAGATAATAACCTGATGCTTCCTGCTTGTTAGTCTCTTAAGTCAGTCTCAACCAGGGAGACACTGAATCTGCTGCTACTGGAGACTGAGGCACATTGCATCTGCTAAACTCTGCTGGCGGAGGCTGTGTCCTGACAGATGCGGTATTCATATTTTTCCTCAAAAGGGCAAACACCCTGCGATATACTCTCCACCCTTATTCTGAATGCTAACTCTGGATTAAAATTTGAACTAGAACCCAGAGTGGCCCACCACTCCATTGACACCAGAACCATCAGGTCCTCATGACTGCGGGGTGTTTTACCCCAAAGAGCAGAAGCATCACCCCCCCCCCCATCCATCCTAAGCTCATCTCCAAATAAATCCTCCTTGTCGCCTCCTCCGCACACCCAGAATGACAGCAGGGTGCTTTCAAGATAACAAGAATGCTCCTTTCTGACCCCTGAGACGGAGCGGAGCGTGAAACATCATGCTGGATGAACATCTCAGTCTGAATAACTCCAACTGGTATTAAGGGCCATAAAGCCACCCAGCCCTTTTACAATGCCCTGGCACAGAGAATCCCCCAGACTGAACTGCGGTTGCAGCCAGATCTGTAAAGTAGCATTTCCTTTTATTGCTTCTGAATTTGCCGGCTGTTAATTTTTCCAAGTGCCTCCTTGTTCTGATATGATGGAGTTAATGGGTTGGTGGAGGGATTGGATTCCTTCCTGAGCTCAACTCTCAAGCGCAGTTTTAGCAAACAGCTGGGAAAGAAGGGATGTCATTGTCCATCCCTCTGGGCCGTGGGGGTCAATGGGGGCTTGGACCAACAAGATCGGCAGCTGGTTTTGCTCTGGGACCCTGGAAAACATTTCCCAGCAAGACCAAACCAGGCGTCATGGTGACCCAAAGAACAAAAGGCCTCCAGGTCACCCCATCATTGACCACCAAGCTCAGCTCTTGCAGACTCAGGACTGTAGCTTCCTTTGGTTTTGTCTATCCACCTGCAGCACAGTCCTCCTCTTTTCCTCCTGCCTTCTTCCTTACCAAGCATCATGGTCTTTCCCAGTGAGTCCTGTCTTCTCATGATATGACCCAGGTACAGCAGCCTCGGGTTAGTATTCTTGGTTTATGCTCAGGCTTGATATGCTCTAAGACCCACTGATCTGTCTTTTTAGCAGTCCATGCTATCCATAGAAGCCTGCTCCAGCATGTTTCAAAGGATCTGGTTTTCTTCCTATCAGCTTTCTTAATTGTCCAGCTTCCACAACCGCGCAGAGAATTTGGAAATATGAATGGCATGGACAATTCTAAAGTATTCAATGATACATCTTTACACTTTATGATCTTATCTAGTTCCTTCATAGCTGCCCTTCCAAGTCTTGAACTGCTGCCATTCTGCAGAATTAATGCCTGACTATTTGTCTGTCTCATTGTACAAACAGTACTTCCAACAATTTTGTTCTGGCTTCCAGAAAGGACATGTGGAAAAGATCTAGGGGTCTTTGCCCCATCCATCTTAGTACAATGCAAGCAATAGTGTGATATAGCTGCCGATCCCTCCCCCACCCCGCCCCAAACACCCAAAACAAAAGACCAATGCAATTCTAGGCACCAGGATTATAATGTCTACATCAAGAGAATAATAAATAAATAATAATAAAATCTTTATTTATATCCCGCCCTTCCAAGAAGATCAGGGCGGCTTACAACAATGCAACAAGTGCAAACAAATACAGGTTAAAAACACGAAACAATAACAATACACAGTCTAAAACAATAACAAAGCAATGGTGGCACTCTATTCTGCTTTGGTTAGGCCTCAGCTGGAATAGTGTGTCCTTTTTAGGCACCACAGTTCAGGAAGGACGTTGAAAAGTAAGAATATGTCCACTGAAGGGTAACCAAGATGGTTAAAGGTCTGGAAACCCAAGCCTTATGAAGAATGACTTAGGGAGCTGGGTGTGTTTAGTCTAGAGAAGAGAAGACTGAGAGGTAGCATGCTTTGGTCAGATCTCACCCAGAATCCTGTGCCCAGTTCTGGGTACCATAGTTCAAAAATGATGTGGACAAGCTGGACAACATCCAGAGGAGGGTGATCAAAATGTTAAAGGGTCTGGAAACCATAAAGCTCTATGAGGAGAAACTTAGGCAGCTGGGGATGTTTAGCTTGGAGAAGAGAAGGTTAACAGGTGATATGATTTAAATATTTCAGTACTTGAAGGGATGTCATATTGAGGATGTTTTTGGCTGCTCCAGAGACTAGGACCAGAAGCAATGGATGCAAGCTACAGGAAAAGAGATTCCACCTAAACATAAGGAAGAACTTCCTGACAGTAAGAGCTGTTTGACAGTGGAAGATACTCTCTCAGAGTGTGTTGGAGTGCCTTTCTTCGGAGGTTTTTAGAATCATAGAATCATAGAGCTGGAAGAGACCCCAAGGGCCCTGATCCAGTCCAGCCCCATTCTGCCATGCAGGAACTCCTGGAGTTTGTAATACAGTGGAAAGGAGAAGCCAGGCATAGTCAGACACGCATCCTAGATTTTAGGAGAGCGGATTTCAGTAAACTTAGAGAAGTATTGAGGGCAATTCCATGGTCAGAAATACTAAAAGATAAAGGAGTTCAGGACGGATGGGACTTTCTCAAAAGGGAGATACTGAAGGCACAATTTCAAACAGTTCCAATGAGGAAGAAAAACGGGAGGTGTCTCAAGAAACCAGGATGGATGACTAAGGAACTTCCAACCG
>NC_056525.1:1858678-1866518 GCF_019175285.1 Sceloporus undulatus | reverse complement strand
AAGGGGAGGGAATGTTCTGCCCACTGCCCTCCCTCTGACCTAAATCCTTCCCCTGAACTTGAACCAATCATGATCAGGGCCAAGTTCATATTCGCCCAACCCGTTTTCCCCCCAAAGGGCTTTCAAAAGACCTGTGCCAAGGGGCATTTGCCCCTGAACGGGTGTGAATGCCTCCAATTCGCTTGTGGAAGCATCAGGGCAAATATGAACTTCCAGTGGGTAATCCGGATTCTGATCCAGGGTAAAAGGTAGTCTGAATGGCCCCCAAGAGAAGCAAGAAAAGAGATTCCACATAAACCTCCGAATACAATGCTGGCTGTGGGATTCAGGGTGCTGCAGTCCAAAATAATTTTTCCAATGCTCTGCATCTGTCTAAATGGTGGTGGAGCTGGGTGTGGATGGGAATGAGAAAGAGAGAGGTCCACATGGTGCAGAAAGTCCTGAGTTTTTGAAATGGGGTGGGAGGAACAGCATCCCCTGTCCCACACTCCTGGCTGCCCAGCTTTGAAGGATGATGGGACTGTGACTGTTTCTGCCACCGCTGCCACATCAATATCAGCACATGTGCAGGCGGCCACCCATCAGGGGAATCTCTGCCTGATGAGCATTATAAAAATGACACAATGTCAGAGGAGCAGCAATTAGAATAAGTGCTTTTTAAATATTATTCTATTTTTATCGTGGGCAAAACCCACAGCTGTAATCAGCTGGAGGATAATTGAGAAAGAGAAAGCGTGAGATACATGTGTGGGCGCGCACACACACACACACATTGCAACCGGAGCAGCATGAATGGGAGAGACAGGCAGGCCGAGGCGGAGGAAAGGCCAAGCAATGCTTCTCTGATTTCTGTAATTAGCCGCTCTCCTCATTCCGCTCATCGGAGCCTAAATGGGTTTGGAATTCTAATCCGTTCCCTTAAATGAGATTATGGCCTCCTTCGTGCAAACTTCTTCCATAGAAAGAAATGGAAGAAGATATTTCCTGGGCTGATGAGCAGGTGGCAAGTTGCCTTGCGTCTCTTGAGGACAGAAAACGGAACGAGGAAAGGAAAGGAAAGGGCCGGCAGGCAAAAAACTTTGATGTCATTTTGCAGTTTGGACTAGAGATGCAAATCCTGAAATATTTTATCATCATATATACAGTACAAGGAAGAATAAATCGCTGTTGTTTCCCCACCCCGGCGCTGTGGGATAAAACAACAATTTCCATGCAGGATTCCCCTCATGTTCACACAATTCTTCTGGGAATTGTTCTGCACAGAAAAGCAGACATTTTTCAGCACAAAGAATATCTTTTCTGTGCACAAAAACCATTTCCTGGACAAGAAACAGATTTCTTTCTCCAACATATTTGCTCAAACGTGAAGACTAAAGAACAATAGGGGTGTAATGGGCCCTACCTTGCATCCTCCAACTCATGTTCATGTGTAAAACATGTCCAGAGCAGGGCCACCAAAATGGCGAAGGGTCTGCAAACCATGCCTTATGAGGAGACACTTACGGAGATAGGTATGTATGGCCTGGAGAACAGGCAGTTAAGAAGTGATATGATTGTTTAAATATTTGAAGGGATGTCATATTGAGCAAGCTTCTTTTCTGCTGCTCCAGAGAATAGGACTCGGAACAATGGATGCAAGCTCCAGGAAAAGAGATTCCACCTCATTGTTAGGAGGAACTTCCAAACCTGTCTGACAGTGGAAGACATTCCCTCAGAGCGTGGTGGGGTTTCCTTCATTGGAGGTCTTTAAACAGAGGCTGGATGGCCATCTGTCAATGGGGATGCTTTGATTGAGAGTTCCTGCATGGCAGAAGGGGGTTGGACTGGGTGGCCCTTGCGATCCCTTCCAGCTCTATGATTCTATGGATGCAGAACTCAGTGAGAAGAACAAAGATCTCAGTCTTAGTAGATTTTGATTGAATGTCATGCTCTGTGCAACTGTGGCTGATGCTTGGTGTGTCCTACTCAATGACATCACCAGGAGTTGCCCCTTGAAACCTCAGCAGAGTCCTCCTATACAAACAGCCTATACAAACACTAGCAGTCTATACAAACACAGTCAGGGCAACTACCAAAGGTGTGTTGCTACGCAGCTGATAGCAGAGATGCGGCACCAGCTAATGAGCAAGCAAAGTAATGGAGCAACTTACAGCCCAGCATTTACTTTGCTTAGTAAGCAAACGCTTCTGAGTCAGAAACCATTTCCATGAAACACGAGCTTTCTCAGATGAAAGAGAGACCCTGGACAAGACAGGGGAACTACTAGGCCAAGCACCTTAAGCCGGGAGAAGAGCTGTCCTACTCAGAACAAGAGTTTACTTTGGGTTTCCTGGCCACACTAAGCTCCATCTATCAGTACAAATGGAAGTCAAAGGAAAGAGCCAAAGACCTTGGCCTAAGAAGCCATTTATTTTTCACATTGTCCTTGCTCTGGCAGAGAACTTGGCCATAATTTATCAGCTGGCCATGGGAGGCCGGGGGCTGGCTGGGGAGGAAAAGAAACAAATTAGCTGTAGATCCAGCAGGGACTCAAGGATTAACTGCCATGAAATTTACAATCCACCCAATAGCCCCCACCAAAGCCCTGCCTGGGGTGCATCATTCGTGGGGTTGCAATTTTCAAGTTGGAACCTA
Organism: Sceloporus undulatus; assembly: GCF_019175285.1. Taxonomy (NCBI): domain Eukaryota; kingdom Metazoa; phylum Chordata; class Lepidosauria; order Squamata; family Phrynosomatidae; genus Sceloporus; species Sceloporus undulatus. The sequence goes on along the minus strand of NC_056525.1, from coordinate 1,863,884 downwards.
CACTCAGTTGAGGATAACAGCCCAGAAGCCCTGAGAACTAGCTGCTTCCTCACGTGGTTTTGGAGTCATAGAGTTGGAAGAAATCCCAAGGGCTATCCAGTTCAACCCCTTGCCATGCAGGAATATACAATCAAAAAAACATCTGACAGATGCCCATCCAGCCTCTGTTTAAAAACAGTCTCCAAAGGAGGAGAATCCACCACACTCCAAGGCTGCATATTTAGTGGAATATAGATTTTACCATCAGTTCTTCCTCATATTTAAGTGGAATCTCTTGTCTTGGAGTTTGCATCCATTGCTCTGGGTCCTAGTCTCTGGAGCAGCAGAAAACAAGCTTGCTCCCTCTTCAATATGACATCCTTTCAAATATTTAAACAGGGCTATCATATCACCTCTTAACCTTCTTTTCTCCAGGCTAAACATCCCCAGCTCCCTAAGTCGTTCCTCATAGGGCATGGTTTCCAGACCCTTCACCATTTTTGTCGCCCTCCTTTGGACACAAGGCTCCAGTTTCTCAATGTCCTTTCTGAATTGTGGCGCCCAGAACTGGACACAATATTCTAGGTGGGGCCTGACCAGAGCAGAATACAGTGGCACTATTACTTCTCTTGATCTAGACACTATACTTCTATTGATGCAGCCTAAAATAGCATTGGCCTTTTTAGCTGCCGCATCACACTGTTCACTCATGTTCAACTTATGGTCTACTTGGACTCCTAGATACCTTTCGCATGTAGTTTCATTCAGCCAGGTGTCACCCATAATCCTATGTCTGTGCATTTTATTTTTCTGCCCTAAGTGCAGTACCTTACATTTCTCCGTGTTGAATTTCATTTTGTTAGCTTTGGCCCAGCTTTCTAGTCTATTCAGATCATTTTGAATGTTGATCCTGTCCTCTGGGGTATTAGCTATTCCCCCTAATTTGGTGTCATCTGCAAATTTGATAAGTCTGCTCCCAATTCTGTCATCCAGGTCATTGATAAAGATGTTGAATAGCACTGGGCCCAGAACAGACCCCACTGGACACCCCACTGGTCACTTCCCTCCAGGATGAAAAGGAGCCATTGTTGAGCACCCTTTGGGTTCGGCCAGTCAACCAATTACAAATCCACTTAACAGTTGCCTTGTTTAAACCATATTTTACAAGCTTGTTTGCAAGAATGTCATGGGGAACCCTGTCAAAGGCCTTACTGAAATCAAGATATACTACATCCACAGCATTCCCTTCATCTTTCAAGCTGGTCATTTTATCAAAGAAAGAGGTTAGATTTGTCTGGCATGACTTGTTTCTCTGAAACCCATGTTGACTTTTTGTGATGATGGCATTGCTTTCTAGATGTTCACAGACTCTCTGTTTAATGATCTGCTCCAGAATCTTTCCTGGGATTGATGTCAGACTAACTGGAGGATAATTGTTGGGATCCTCTTTTTTCCCCTTTTTGAAGATGGGGACAACGTTTGCCCTCCGCCAGTCTGCTGGCACTTCTCCTGTTCTCCAGGAGTTTTCAAAGATTATTGCCAATGGCTCCGATATTACATTTGCCAGTTCTTTTAGTACCCTTGGATGGAGTTCATCTGGTCCTGGAGACTTAAATTCATTTAGATTAACCAAGTATTCCTCTACTATCTCTTTACTTATTCTGTCTTCTGCTCCATTATCCTCAGGTTGAGCTCCCTTTGCCTTTTCTGAGAAGACTGAAACAAAGAAGGTGTTGAGTAACTCTGCCTTTTCTCTGTCTCCTGTTAGCATTTTGCCATCTTCTCCATTCAGTGGTCCTACCCTTTCCTTCTTCTTCCTTTTGCTGCGGACATATCCAAAACATCCCTTTTTATTCTTTTTAACCTCTCTAGGAAGCCTGAGTTCATTCTGCGCTTGAGCTTTTCTGACTTTACCCTACAAATGCCTGCTATTTCTTTTAATTCCTTTTTGTGATTTCCCCCTTTTTCCATTTCTTATACATCTTCCGTTTCAAACTTAGCTCCGTTGGAAGTTCCTTAGTCATCCATCCTGGTTTCTTGAGACTTCTCCCATTTTTCTTTTTCACTGGAACTGTTTGAAACTGTGCCTTCAGTATCTCCCTTTTGAGAAAGTCCCATCCGTCCTGAACTCCTTTATCTTTTAGTATTTCTGACCATGGAATCGCCCTCAATACTTCTCTAAGTTTACTGAAATCCGCTCTCCTAAAGTCTCGGATGCGTGTCTGACTCTGCCTGGCTTCTCCTTTCCACTGTATTACAAACTCCAGGAGAACATGGTCACTTCCACCTAAGGATCCCACCACTTGCACCCCTTTAACCAAGTCATCCTTGTTGGTTAGGATCAGATCCAAAATAGCTGAGCCCCTTGTTGCCTCTTCCACCTTTTGGACCTTTGTTGTACCTTTGTTCAATGACAGCTGTTCTGAGTCCCAGGGAGACTGAAATGTTCTGCCTCCAGATCAATGGACATAAATCAGGGTATTAGGAATGGGAATACACAAAAACCAGTGGCAGAACATTTCACATGCTGTAAGGCCAACACAGCTATCCCCGGGTATGACATTTGCCACGGACTTGGTTGCAATGCGCAATAGAGAAGCTCTGGCTTTCATATCCGCTCTTTTCCTCCTTCACACCAGTTCTCACCTTAATGTAAACTTGGAGGAGAGTTAGAAGTCCTTCTCAGAACTCCTTCATGCTGCACTTTTGCATGAAAGGACCCCCACAAGACCCCCCTCAGGCTCCCCACTTCGTGCCCAGGAGGAAAGCGGCAGCCGTGCCCTTGATTTGAAATATCTTCCCAAGAAGTCATTATCTGAAAACTCACGCTTATTTTTTGTCGCCTCCTTCCCGGCTTCTTCCTGTGGAGATGCTTTTAGCTGTCAGGAATGGAAGGAAGAAGGAGGGAGAGACAGAGAGAAGAAAAAACCCATTAGTTCAGCTTGAAAAAGGAGGGAGAGGAGACCAAGAAAAACCTATCAAACTAATTCACACCTTGGCCTTTAATGCAGTCTTCAAAGGCACAAACTGAGCTGGAAGGGAGAGTGGAAATTTATGGGGAGGGAGGACAGAGATTTTGGGAGGGCCATCATGCGCTTGGAGCCATAAAAGCAGAACAAGGGAAGGAGCGATGCTCAAAGGAGGCATACTCTGGGACACAGATCTCGAAGGGCGGACACTTCCCTCCCCTCCGGAGTCAGTCCAATAATTGCCACCGTACGCCGTACAAGGTTCACTTCGCATGGCAGGAACACTGAGCAATAAGGCAGCATGCTCCAAAATGTTTGCAGCTACATCTTCTCAGCAATGGCTCAGTAAGGTGGTTCAGCATGATGGGAAAGGGCTATGAAGGCAATAATAGGGGGTTATCAATAGCCAAGGTGACCACTTGTCCTAACTGCAAAGGAGGACCAGGCACCTCAAAATGAAGGACATTCCCTAAAGAACATCTTATAGTGGTTTTCTTTTAAGTCTAGAGTCGTAGAATCATAGAGTTGGAAGAGACCCCAAAAAGGGCCATCCAGTCCAGCCCCCTTCTGCCATGCAGGAACTCTCCATCAAAGCATCCCCAACAGGTGGCCATCAAGCCTCTGCTTAAAGACCTCCAAGGAGGGAGACTCCACCAAACTCCAAGGCAGCATCTTCCACTGTGGAACAGCTCTTAATGTCAAGAAGTTCCTCCTAACATTGAGGTGGAATCTCTTTTCCTGTAGCTTGCATCCATTGTTCCATGTTCTAGTCTCTGGAGCAGCTGAAAACAAGCTTGCCCCTTCACACTGAGGATGGAGCAAGCTTGTTTTCTGCTGCTGCTCCATATGACCATGACATATAAACCTGTTTAAATATTGGAATAGGTGTTATGCTGAGCCTGGAGCAACCTTGTTTTCTGCTGCTCCAGAGACTAGGAACCAGAGCAATGGATGTAAGCTCCAGGAAAAGAGATTCCACCTAAACCTGATGATAACTGCTGTTTGACTGTGGATTAATAAACTGCTGTCTGGGAGTGTTATGGAGCCTCTTCCTTTGGAGGTTTTCGAACAGCCACCTGTCAGAAGGAAGGCTTGGATGGTGTCTTCTTGCAAGTGGGTTGGACTGGATGGCCCTTGGGGTCTCTTTCAACCCTAGGATTCTAGGATGCTAAGGGCAGCTCCATGTAGTCTAATTTGAAGGTCCCTAATGTGTAGACCCAGGGCGACTAGGTGGTCTAGAAAAGGCCGCAGCCGGCACATCAACGCTTGCATGAATACATATTTAAGATCCAGTGTGGTATTTTTAAAAATGTGGATGCCTGAATCTGTAGATAAAAAAATTTGTGGACACGAGGTCCAACTGTAATAGTAGTAGTAGTAGTAGTAAGAGATTTTAATATTTATTTAATATAATACAGTGGTGCCTCGGGTTACGAAATTAATTCGTTCCGCGGCCGCTTTCGTAACCCGAAAAGCCTTCGTAAGCCGAATTGCCATAGGCGCTAATGGGGAAAAGCCGCGTTTCGTGCGAAAAAGCCGAAAAAAGCACCAAAAATTTTCTTCGTATCCCGAAAAAACATTCGTAACCCGGAACAATGATTTCCTATGGGATTTTTTCGTATCCCGAAAATTTCGTAACCTGGGTATTTCGTATCCCGAGGTACCACTGTACTGTACCAGGGAGGCTTTATTTTTATTGGTGTGTGTTTGTTTATTTACTTTTGTTTGTTGTAGAAAATTTTTATACTATTTTAATTGCAATTATTTTAACATTTATTTACTGTTGTATGTTGCAGAAGAATTTTATATTGTTTCAATTGCAATTATTTTAACTGTTATTTATTTTTGCAAGTTCCTCCTTGTTTACTTCTGTCTGTAGCAGAAGAATTTTATACGGTTTTAATTGCAATTATTTTAATTGTTTTCAAAATGGCACGGCAGATTTTGATTGATTTCCTCCTGCGAGTCGGCTTGGGTCTCCTTCTGGGGAAAAAGGCGGCATAGAAAACAAATACATATATAAATATCCTATGGCTCCTTATATATAAATAAATATATAAATAAATATTATATATATATAATATTTATATAAATATATAAATAAAGAAGCAGGCAAGAAACAACAGGCCTCTGCCTGCCAAGAAGAAGAGCCCCTCCCCCGACCACCATCTTGAGGGGAGAGAAGCAGGCAAGAAACAACAGGCCTCTGCCTGCCAAGAAGAAGAGCCCTCCCCCCGACCTCCATCTTGAGGGGAGAG
>NC_056525.1:1847126-1858653 GCF_019175285.1 Sceloporus undulatus | reverse complement strand
CAGTGAAACAATCTTGCCCTTCACACTGAGGATGGAGCAAGCTTGTTTTCTGCTGCTGCTCCATATGACCATGACATATAAACCTGTTTAAAATATTGGAATAGGTGTTTATGCTGAGCCTGGAGCAACCTTGTTTTCTTCTCTGCTCCAGAGACTACTGACCAGAGCATGGAGTTGTAAGCTCCGGAAAAGGATTCCACCTAAACCTGATGATAACTGCTGTTGACTGGGATTATAAACTGCTGTCTGGGAGTGTTATGGAGCCTCTTCCTTTGGAGGTTTTTCGAACCAGCCACACTGTCAGAAGGAAGGCTGGATGGTGTCTCTTGCAAAGGTGGGTTGGACATGGATGGCCCCTTGGGGTCTCTTTCAACCCTAGGATTCTAGGCATGCTAAGGGCAGCTCCATGTAGTCTAACTTTGAAGGTCCCTAATGTGTTAGACCCAGGGCGACTCGGTTGGTCTAGAAAAAGGCCGCCGCCGGCACATCAACGCTGCTAGATACATATTTAAGATCCAGTGTGGTATTTTTAAAAAATTGTGGATGCCTGAACTGAATCTGTAGATAAAAAATTTGTGGGACACGAGTCCAACTGTAATAGTAGTAGTAGTAGTAGTAAGAGATTTTAATATTTATTTAATATAATACAGTGTGTTGCCTCGGGGTACGAAATTTAATTCGCTTCCGCGGCCGCTTTCGTAACCCGGAAAAGCCTTCGTAAGCCTTAATTGCCTAAGCGCGCTAATGGGGGGAGGGAAAAAAAAAGCCGCCGTTTCGTGCGAAAAAGCCGAAAAAAAGCACCAACAAATTTCTTTCGTATCCCGGAAAAAATAACATTCGATGTAACCGGGACAATGTTTCCTATGCGGATTTTTTCGTATCCCGAAAATTTCCGTAACCTGGGGATTTCGTTATCCCGAGTGGGTACCCACTGTTATCGTACCAGGGAGGGCTTTCTTTATTTTTTGGTGTGTGTTTGTTTATTTACTTTTGTTTGTTGTAGAAAATTTTTATACTATTTTTAATTGTCAATTATTTTTAACATTTCTTTACTTTTTGTATGTGCCGAAGCAATTTTATATTGTTTCAATGCCCATTTTTAACTGTTATTTATTTTGCAAGTTCCTCCTTGTTTACTTCTGTCTTGTCGCAGAAGAATTTTTAACGGTTTTAATTGCCAATTATTTTAATTGTTTCAAAATGGCACGGCCGATTTTGATTGGATTTTCCTCCTGCCGAGTCGGCTTGGGTCTCCTCTCTGGGGAAAAGGCGGCAAGAAACACAATATACATATAAAATACCTAGGGCTCCTATGATATAAATACCATATATAACAAATATTATATATATAAATTTTATATAAATATATAAAAAGAGAAGCAGGCAAGAAACAACATGGCCTCTGCCCTGCACAAGAAGAAGAGCCCCTCCCCCGACCACATCTTGAGGGAGAGAAGCAGGCAAGAACAAACCGGCCTCTGCCTGCCAAGAAGAAGACCCCTCCCCCGACCACCACTCTTGAGGGGATGAGAAGCAGGCAAGAAACAACCTGCCCTGCCCTGCCAAAGAGAAAAGCCCTCCCCTGACCTCCATCTTGAGGGGAGAGAGAAGCAGGCAAGAAACAACAGGCCTCTGCCTGCCAAAAGAAGAAGAGCCCCTCCCCCGACCACCATCTGAGGGAGAGAAAGCAGCGCAAGAAACCAACAGGCCTCTGCCTGCCAAGAAGAAGAGCCCCTCCCCCGACCAACCATCTTGAGGGGAGAGAGAGACGCGAAGCAGGCAAGAAACAACAGGCCTCTGCCTGCCAAGAGAAGAGGCCCCTCCCCGACCACCCATCTGAGGGGAGAGAAGCAGGCAAGAAAACAACAACAGGGCCCTGCCTGCCACGAAAAGCAAGCCCCTCCCCCGACCACCAGCTTGAGGGGATGAGACGCAGGCAAGAAACAACACCTCTGCCTGCCAAGAAGAAGAGCCCCCTCCCCGACCCACCATCTTGAGGGGAGGAGAGAAGCAGGCAAGAAAAACAACAGGCCCTGCCTGCCAAGAAGAAGAGCCCTCCCCGACCCACCATCTTGTGGGAGAGAAGCAGGCAAGAAACAACAGGCCTCTGCCTGCCAAGAACCCTCCCCCGACCACCATCTTGAGGGGAGAGAAGCAGGCAAGAAACAACAGGCCTCTGCCTGCCAAGAAGAAGAGCCCCTCCCCCGACCTCCATCTTGAGGGGAGAGAAGCAGAGCTTTTTTTGTTTTGTTTTGTTTTGTTACTTGCTTTGTTGTATATGCATATGTATGCTGTAAACCGCTTTGATCATAGGAAAAGCGGTATACAAATAAAACATATTATTATTATTATATATATATAAAGGGGTTGAGCATGATTGGCATTCCTTCATGTTCCTCCAGGTCTGGCAATGGCTGGAAAGTGTTGATTATCTTCCCCTTTGCAATGCTCTGCTGCAATGCAGACATGGCTTCATGCTCCAGTTGTATCCGAATGCGTTCTCTTATCTTTAATTCTCACCTTTTTGCAAAAGTAAAAATGCACTTTTTAAACTACAGAGCATGCAGAAGCATCTCCTGTCTGGGGAAGGAAGCAGAGACCAAGGAAGACTGCAGCCAGAGATAAGAACTAATTGGGTTCAGGTTTAACGCTCCCTCTCCCTGGGAAATGTAGTTCTGCAAAGGGGGACTGGTGTCTGAAGCAGACAATTTGCAATGCCTTCTCCAAATTCCAGTTCCTTGGAGAGGTGAAAGGGTTTGAAAAAGAGACAATACAGTGCATCTACACTGTAGAAAACGGTGCAATTTGATATTTTAACTGACATGGCTCCATCCTACAGAATCCTGGGATGCATAGTTTTATGAGATATTTAGCCTTCTCTGGGTGCATCTACACTGTAGAAAATAATGCAGTTTAGCACCACTTTAACTGCCATGGCTCCAGCCTACATAATCCTGGGATGTATAGTTTTTTGAGGTGCCAGCAGTCTTGGGCAGAGTGTTCCTTGATTTGTGTTTGGAGGCTGCATTTGGGGGTCTCTATGTAGACTTGTCCGCAGCTGCACCGTATGCGGTCAACTCCTCCTGCGGCCGCGAGAGGGTCCCTCCTGTCCTTCGCTGAGCAAAGCATTTGCTGGATTTTCTTGGTCAGTTTATAAACCATTTGGAGGTTGTGTTCCTCACCAGTTTCCCTATTCTGTCTGTGGCTCCTTTGATGTATGGTAAAATACCTTCCCTTTGGGTGGTTGCTTGGAAGGTATTTCTACCATACATCAAAGCAGTCACAGACAGAATAGGGAAACTGGTGAGGAAACACAACCTCCAAATGATCTACAAACTGACCAAGAAAATCCAGCAAATGCTGCGCTCAGCGAAGGACAGGAAGGACCCTCTTGGAGCCGCAGGACTTGAGCGCATACGGTGCAACTGCGGACAAGTCTACATAGAGACCACCAAACGTAGTGTTCAAATACAAATCAAGGAACATGAGAGACACTGCAGACTGGGTAACACATAAAAATGAGCAGTAGCAGAACACTTTGTAAACAATGCTGAGCATAAAATGCTGTTTGAAAATTCTGGACCATGCCAACAACTATCAGGTCAGGATGAACAGGGAAGCCATTGAAATCCACAAACACCTGGAGAACTTCAACAGGAAAGAAGAAACTCTTGAAGTCAACAAAGTTTGTCTCCCAGTCCTGGAAAACAGCAAAATGAGGACTCAGCAAATGCCAATGAAAACCACCATCAGGGCCAGGAATCACTAATGAAAAAGACACAAATCCTCCTTGCATAAGCTCCCACCCTGAGGCCTTGCCATTCAACCACAGAACATTACACAGATTAACATGGAAATCACTCCTCCCAATCCAGGGTCACACAGTGTGTGTGTGTGTGTGTGCGTGCGCGTGCGCGCGCACACACACACACACACATATATTTGCCAGTCTCTTCCATGCAAGCGTTCTCTGAAGATGCCATCCACAGATGCTGGAGGAACATCAGGAATAACCTCTTCTGAAACATGGCCATAGAGCCTGAGAAACCCACAAAACTATGGTGTGTTACGCCCCTTTGGGGTGGTCTGTAGGCACTCCTTTCCCCACCAGATCGGGCCTCAGCTACCAGAACGGCAGCCTCTGGGGCCCTGATCCGCTGCTTTCCAGGCTGCAGAAAAGCGGCAAAAGGCCGCTTCTCCGTGGCCTGGAAAGGGGTGTCCTTGGGGCTTCCAGCCCCAAGGACACCCAGTGGTGGTGGGGAGGAGGAGAAAGGGGCTGCTCGGCCCCTTTCTCCCTTGCGTCACTGGCGCAGCCATCTAAAGGCTGCGCCACCATTTTGGAGCTCCTTCTAGTTCCGCAGAAAGTGCACTCTATGCACCCTCGTGCGACGCAAAGATGTCACGTCCGCGCCACCCCGTTTGGAGGCGGCGTGTTCATGACGTCATAATAGCGGCCCCCGTGTGGAACAGGCGCCGCCATTTTGTACGTCCTGGGGATGTATTAGGGTTAGCTGCGTGCGTAAGGCCCTAACCCTAGTATGTCCCCAGGATGTACTTTATGCCTGTCTGTAACAGGCCTATGTGTTTCAAGCTCTCCAAAGAAAGAAAGCCAACTTGGTGTAGTGGTTTGAATGCTGGACCACAATTCTAGAGATCAGGGTTCGAATCCCCACTCAGCCATGGAAACCCCTTGAGTGACCTTTGGCGAGTCACACTCTCTCAGCCTCAGAAGAAGACCAAGGCAAAAACCCCAATCTGAGCAAAGTCTTGCCAAGAAAAGCCCTGTGATAGATATGTCTCAGGATCGTCACCCGTCGAAAATGACTCAAAGGCACACAATAAATACTGAAAATGATTTTAACGGGCTAAGAACAATTTAACAAGTCAAAGGGAGAGATGAAGGCGGACTGAAACAGTTCCAAAGGATAAGCCAATTGAGGATTTTTTATCTTATTTTTGAAAGGCTGGAAACCATTTATGGACTTTTTGAGCAATAAGAAATCTTAACGACGTAATAATCCTCCGCTATGGTTATTAGTAATTTTAGTAGGATCATTTAGCTGGATCTGTGATGGTAGAATAATATTTTCTCCCCCCTCTTTTAAAATGTTCTTTTCACTACAGTCAGAATTGAGGGATCAGAGCCCTATTACATATTAGTTGTACGTCTTTTTTACCTTTCCCCCCCTCTCCTTTTTTTCTTTGTCTTTCCCTTCACTTCTTCAACGAATTCATTACATTCACATGGTTTATTTGCAGCTAAATGACATATGCTGAATTTTTCTGATGAACGTATCTTGTGCAAAATGCCTTCTTGGCTTGCAATAGAACTCAAGACAAAGGCTTACAATTGGACTTTACTGGCAATAAATTCTTGGCTCGATCTGCACTGAAATTATTCCTTTCATTTGTCCATTGTGCTGAAGTTAAGGGAGGAAACCCTTTCAGCGTCTGCATTGTGTCCTCAAGCATTTGCTGTCCTTTTCCCTTCCAAGAAACAAATGCATCCTGAGTTCTGGGTGCGAGTCCTGACTACTGTTACTCCAAGGACAAAAGAACTTAGAAGGTTCCAATGTATCCCTCTATTTACAATGAAGACAGGCAGCCAAGTAGGTGCATTTCTCTAAGGAGAATAGCAAAGGTGGTATTACTCAATGGGCTTTTCAGTTTTGCTCAAAATGGAGGACAAATCTCCTGGACAGAAAGTATAAATGTAGGACATGTCCAGTAAAAGGAGGACCTCTGGTCACCCTGGTTTTCCATGCCAACTCCCAAGCGGTGCAACTGTATATGATCTTGTTAAAGACATTTCTAATGATAAGTTGAACAATACATGATATAATGACTAAGATCTCATAATTTTATTGATGTTATCATTTTATTGCATGCATGGCGCAGTGGTTTGAGCACCGGACTATGACTCTGGAGTCCAGGGTTCAATTCCCAGTTTGGCCATAGAAACCCATTGAGCGACCCTGGCCAAGTCACTCTCTCTCAGCCTCAGGGGAAGTCCCTTGCAAAACCCCTCTGGACGAATCTCGCCAAGAAAACCCGGTGATAGCTTTGCCTTAGGGTCGCTGTGTCAGTAGACAACTTGATGGCAAACCACAACTGCAACAAAAGGGAAATGTATTTCATACAATATATTTTAATTTTTCAAAATGTCTATTTTAAAGCAATTTAAAAAGCAGATGGAGAGAAGCGGGAGCTTAAACTTTAGCTTTTATGTTGTGGATTTTTGTTTGTTTTTAAATAATATTTGGGGGTAGGGCATATATATACACACACACACACATACACACACCTGTAGATTGGTGTGCTTGTTTATTTGTTTTGATCTTTGTTTGTTTTTGTTTTTGTCTTTTTTCCTTTCCTTTTGTTTCCTTTTATTTGGGGGCGGAGGGTCAGGTGCTGACGTTTATGTGTTTTAATACTGAATAAAGATTATGTTTCTATTAAAAAACCCCGCAAATTAACCGACCCTCATTCAAATAACAAAAAGTGCCTTGCCATGATTTGGCTCTTCTCTCTTCCGGAGTTGGGAAAAGACAGAGGAAAGAGGGGGGAAAGAGACAGCTGTTCCCCAAACATGACAGGCAAGGAAGGGAAAGACACAGGAGAGAGATGGTGTGATGGATAATGGAGGATAAGAACAGGAGGAGGAAGAAGCAACAAGGAAGGCAAGATCGTAGGAGCAGAAGGGGCTAGGTGATGGTATCTGATTTTGGGAGAGAGGAGGAGAAGAGAGAAAATGGCAGCCCAGAGAGTAGGAAGAGATTCGGATGCTGCCGCCTGGTTTCTCTCAGCTTGCTTCCCAAGTAGTTTGGACTGCAAGTCATAGAATCATAGAATCATGGCGTTGTAATGGACCCCAAGGGCCCTGATCCAGTCCAACCCTTTTCTGCCATGCAGGAACTCTCAATCAAAGCCCTCCCTGGGACAGAGGGCCATCCAGCCTCTCTTTAAAAACCTCCAAAGAGTGACACTCTTCCACACTCCAAGATAGTGTCAGTGACAGTAAGGGCTGTTTGACAGTGGAACACTCTCCCTTTGAAAGTGGTGGAGTCTCCTTTGGAAGTTTTTAAACAGGGGCTGGATGGCAATATGTTGTGGGTGCTTTGATGGTGTCTTCTTTCATGGCAGAAGGGGGTTGGATTGGATGTCCTTTGGGGGTTTCTTTTGATCCTAGGATTCTATGATTCTGTATTTAGCCTGGGGAAGAGAAGATTTGTTTAGGTTTTTGAAAGTCTGTCATATTGAGGATGGAGCAAGCTTGTTTTCTGCTGCTCCAGTGGGCAATGGATGCAAGATACAGGAAAAGCGATTCCACCTGAGTATTAGGAAGAGCATCCTCATGGTAAGAGCTGTTAGACAGTGGAAGACACAGCCTTGGAAGGTAATGGAGTCTCCTTCTTTGGAGGTTTCCAAACAGAGGCTGGGTGGCCATCTGTCCCAGGGAGGGCTTTGATGGTGTCTTTCTGCATGGCAGAAGGGGGTTGGACTGGATGGCCCTTGGGGTCTCTTCCGACTCTATGATCCTATGATTCTATTACATGATTCCTCTGAGGTCCTGTGGAGTACTCTGGATGTCTGAACAGATGTTGTTCTGCATCTGATTAGGAGGAAGTAGCCAAATGCTCCTCCAACTTGCTCCAGCATTCCCCAGGTGTAGCATGACTGAGGCAGCTGCATGATATCTTACAATTATAATGTTGGAAGAGGCCTCATGGGCCATCAAGTCAAACCCTCCACTCACTGCATCATCTCCAGCTAGAGCATGACCAGAAGTAAAGAGCTGCCCACCTTCTATTGGAAGATGTCCAGAGAAGAGGACCCTACCACTCCAGCTCTCTTGGCCTTTGGTTCCATTGCCAAAATGCCCTCACTCCTTCGTGAAGTTCCTTCTAATGTTCAAACCAAATCTACCCTTTTGTAACCTTAAACCTTGAGATCTGCTGAACATGTTTTGATCGTCATGCCTCTTATCCATGCCATTGTATCTCCCACTTCTACATATGATTGTGAAAATAGGACAGTGAAGGGAGATGATAGGAAGAAAATCAACTCATCGGAAATGTAGTTCCTTGAGTACCATGGACGGCCAAAAAGACAAATGAAAGGCCCAAGGGCAAATCAAGCCCGGATTCCCCCCACTCCTCAATGCATTTTAAAAGCACTGGACAATGACTCTGGAGTCCAGGGTTCAGTTTGGCCAAGAGACCTATTGGCTGGCCTTGGACAAGTCACACTCTCTCAGCCCCAGGAGAAGGGCAAAAGTAAACCTCCTCTGAACATTTCTTGCCAAGAAAAACCCATGATTGGGTCTTAGGGTTGCCATAAGTTGGAAACAACTTGAAGGCATTCAGCAACAACAACCACAACAGAAAAATGACAGCTGTTCTGGGGGCAGCCATTTGGAGTGGAAGAGCAGCTTCCATTGCCTACCAACTGACCATCCCAAATGCCCTAGAAAATGGGAAATGACTGGGGCATTCTGGGAGAACAAGATGCTTTTAAAACAGAAGCAACCAAAGAGGAAGAGACTGTGAGAGAAAGGCAGGAGGAAGAGAGAAGGGAGCAGAGAGCACACCACCAATGCAAAGAAATGGAATGCAATTTAAAATAAATGAATAAGGTCATGAATGTGGTCTTTTAAACAGAGACAATGAAGGAAAGTCTTTTTTTTAAAACAAAAACAAAACACAAACCTTGCTCCATCCTGTATTGGGATGGGCCTCCAGATACTGTTGGACTGCATCTCCTAGCATCCATAACCATGAGCCATGCTGGCGAAGGTGGTGATGGGAGATGCAATGCAAACATTGTCTGGAGAAAGGCATGATTTCCACGACTGCTCTATGAAATGATGATGAGGAAGCATTTTTCACTCCTACTGTCTACTGCAATTGCAATTGCTGCTGTTGTCACTGTCATCATCCTCATCATCCCACCCTTCCTCATAGGACCACCATACGCCAGCTTTCAGCCACCAACAGCCCTGGCAGGGAGGACAGAGCCTTTCCTGGCAAAGAACCTGGGTCTCAAGTGGAATCCTGGAGCAAATGCTACAAAAGGGGACAAGGAGGACGTCCAGCACTTGCAAAGAATGGAAAGAGGGAGAAGGCAAAGAAAGAGAGAGGAAGAGGGATGGAAGAGGAGGAGGAAGAAGAGAGGAACAAGGAAGGAAAAGGATAGGAAAGATTAAGGAGGAGGAGGAGGAGGAGGAGAAGGAGAAGGAGGAGGGAAGAGAAGAAGAGCAAGGAGGAGGAGAAGGATGAAAGATTAAGAAGAATGGGAAGGATTAAGAAGAAGAGGAGAAGGGGAAGACAAAAAAGAAGAAGAGAGGAAGGCAGAGAGGAAAGATAAGAAGAAAGGGAAAGATTAAGGAGGAGGAGGAAGAGGAACAGGTGAAAGGGGAGGAAGAGAAGAAGAAGAGGAGGAGAACAAGGAGGAGAAGAAGGATGAGAAGGATTAAGGAGGAGTTTGAAGAAAGAGAAGAAGGATGAGAAGGATTCAGAAGATGAAGGAAGAGGAAGAAGAGGAGATGGGGAGGAAGAGAACAAGAATGGAAGGAGAGTGATGAGGAGAAAAAAAGAAGAAGGATGGAAAGGTTTAAGAAGGAAGAAGAAGAGGAAAAAGGAGAGAAGATTGTTTTCACCAAAAGTGGGATATAAATAAAATAATAATAATAATAATAATAATAATAATAATAATAATAATTAGGAGAGCAAGGAGGAGAGGAAAGAGAAGGAGGTTGAGAAGGATTAAGGAGAAGGTTGTGGAAGAGGAAGAAAGAGGAAGGGAGGAAGAGAAGAAGAGCAAGGAGGAGAGGAAAGAGAAGGAGGATGGGAAGGATTAAGGAGAAGGTTGAAGAAGAGGGGGAGTTTACGAATGAGGAGAAGTACCTGGTTGGAGGCCCAGCTCTGTTTGTCTGTCCAGTCCTTGTGGGTGCGGACGTACCACCACTGGATCTCCAGGGAGTAGGAAGGGGAACCGCTGCCACGGAAGGAGCAGGCCATCTCCACATCTTCGCCCGCTCGGGCGGTCATGTCATGTGGGGTCTCTGTGAAGAATGCTGCAGGGAAGACAAAGGCCATAAGGGAGGATCAGGGCACAGCGGCGGCACCAGGAAAGAAACTTGTAGGGGTTGGGTGGCCACAGAAGAGGCAAGAACATCCTGAGATGGGCAAACCATGTCCCACCAGAGTGGCAAACTGGCATGCCAAATTTTAAAGGGGGAAGGCTGCAAAAAGAGATTTAGAGGAGCATATGCAATCTGTTGGGGGGGAGGTTAGAATTGCTCCTCATTGCCCTCTCCAGCCACGGCTTTCAGAATGAATCTCCAAATTACTTATTTGATCTAGAATTGGTGTCTTAACCACTAAGCCACCACATCCTTCAAGCAAGACCTACAGACACAAAATACAGTAACCCTTTTTATGTCACTGGAGAGGTGCTCGCATTTGTCCTGATAACGACTCTAGAACCCAAATGCCTAGTGTCAGGGCCATGGTCACTACTCTGGTACTCTATGCTGATTCCTGCCCATCTCAAGCAGTGATTAAGAGCATGGCAGAAGGCTGAGCCCTATTGTTTGGTCAGTTGGCAACTCTGGTCCTTGGAAGTCACAGAGTTGAGCAGCTGAAAGCAAAAATGACCTACACCGACCAGAGACGTTATTCCCTAATTTACCAATTTTGAGATTCAATTCCAGTGGGGTGCAGGCATGCTCTCCTCTTCCCCCTTTTCTTTTCTTTCTTTCTTTCTTTTTTTACATTTCTCAAACAATTAAAAAATCGAGCTGTCAACCAATTAAAGGCCCTCCAGTTAATTAGAGATCTTCTTTCAAATGATTAATCAATTAGCCAATTAAAAATAAATTCTACAGTAATTCAATGCAGGTGTTATCTTGAGAATATGCAATTAAGATGGCAATTGTTCTTGACTAAATAACACAGACAAGTCATCTATTGTTGGGGAAATCATCTTCAACATGTTGCTGAGATGGAGAGATGGACCCAGAAGATGGGGACAGAATCCCTCCAGCAGCCTTGCGCTGTTGTTCCAGTATCCTACTCTGTCTGCATGACAACAACAGCAGCAACAACAACACGAACACACACAATCCATTCTTAGCAGCGTAGGAACACTCCCTTCAGGGATGCCTCCTGGACCACAAAAATGGCACTGCTGCCACACCCAAATGAAGGCACAAGATGGTGCACCACTTGATAAAAGGCCCAGATCTTCCCTTGTGCATCCATAGTGAAAATCTATACTCGAGTAATTGCAGGGTGATTGCATAATATAATAATAATAATAATAATAATAATTTCTATACCGCCCGGTGGCAAAGCCAACCTGGGCGGTGAACAACATAAAAATTTACAGAATAAAATATACATAATATTTATACTCCCTTCCCCCCCTTAAAAAATTATTAAACACTTAGGCGGGGTACAGACCGCCGCTTTGCAGCGGTCTGGCGCCGCCGCCAGAAGGTCCGCGGGGGAGCCGGAGCCTTCAA
>NC_056525.1:1840699-1846726 GCF_019175285.1 Sceloporus undulatus | reverse complement strand
TTCCAGAGCTTAGGGGCGACAACAGAGAATACCCTCTGAGAGGTAGCCGCAAGCCTAGATTTTGAAGGCTGCAGCAAATTCTTGTGAACACCCACTCCTGGATTACTGCAACAACTTCAACTAAGGAAGGTCAAGGAAAAAAAGTGCAATGGCAGGCTTGTTGCTGAATGTAAAGGAAATAAATGTCCCAGCTTAGCGTAATTCCAGAACTACTGCACTATCCTGATCCATGCAGGATTGCAGCCTTTGAACTGCAACCTGAAAAGGTCCCTTTTCAAGGCTCTGCCCTGGATGTGCTTCCAAACCAGGCCAAAAGGTGCCTTGGTCCTTCCATCCAAAGAGCTACCAAACGCCTTCACCACAGAACTGCTGCTCTCCAGAGCCACCAATGTAGGCGTCCCCCTCCCTTTGCGCTTGGCATCAGTATTCCCCACCTCATCTGTCTCCCCTCCGCCTCTCCTCCATCTCTTGGATAACATGACAGGCCAGGAGCAGAACACTAAAAAGGCAAGGTCTGGATTAATCAGAAATGATCAGCCGCCTCTGCTCCCGGAGCAAAATGCGGTTTCACATCAGTTCCTTTTCACATTGCCAGAGCCTTCCTGGGAAGTGGAAAACCAAAATGAAGAGGAGTCAGAGGAGTCCTCAGCCAGGGATTCTGGTTGCCCCAGACAGATCTGGGTGCAAATCCACAAGGGATAGAAGAGAAAATCCCTGGAAGGCCTGCAGGTTTTTCTCTTGTGTCACAGTTAGATTGTTGCAGAGGCTTGGCATTGTATATTCATATCGACATCAAAGCAAGCTTAGGCAAATATTTGGCCCTTGATTTACTCCCCCATCCCAAACATTTTGGGCAGCAGTGGTGAGGATGAGGTTGTGGATCCTGCCTCTCCCCCGTCTGCAACTCAAGGCAGCTTGTAACAGGCAAAAGAAATACGGTTGAGAAATATACCAAATACAGAAGTTAAAAATATCATCAACCTTCTTTGGAGATCTACAGAGGCTGGATGGCCATCTATCAGGGATGCTTTAATTGAGAGTTCCTGCATGGCAGAATGGGGTTGGACTGGAACAGGGCTCTTGGGGTCTCTTCCAACTCTAGGATTCTAGGATTCTATCTACAACATTAAAATCAATTTGAGATACAGCTCTTAAAACCACACCTAAGACACAGTAGAGCATAATTCTGTAGGGTCCAGTCCCTTTGAGCAGGTAGTCTTCAAAAGCCTACCAAGTTTTAAATCTTAATCAGTGTGTAAGTAAATAGATGTCATATTGGGGATGCAGCAAGCTTGTTTTCTGCTGCTCTAGAGAACAGGACATGG
Organism: Sceloporus undulatus; assembly: GCF_019175285.1. Lineage (NCBI taxonomy): Eukaryota > Metazoa > Chordata > Lepidosauria > Squamata > Phrynosomatidae > Sceloporus > Sceloporus undulatus. The sequence goes on along the minus strand of NC_056525.1, from coordinate 1,845,401 downwards.
AGCAATGGATGCAAGCTATAGGAAAAGAGATTTCACCTAACTTTAGGAGGAGCCTCCTGACAGTAAGAGCTTTTTGACAGTGGAAGATATTCCATGGGAGAGTGGTGGAGTCTCCTTCTTTGGAGGTCTTTAAACAGAGTCTGGATGGCCATCTGTCAAAGGGGATGCTTTGATTGAGAGTTCCTGCATGGCAGAGTAGGGTTGGACTGAATGGCCTTTGGGGTCTCTTCTAACTCAATGATTCTATGATTCTATGAGTGGAAAGACAGAGAAGAGGGTGCTAGTTCAACCTCTCTAGTAAGGGAGTTCCAGAACCTGGGAGCCAACATCGTGAAGGCTCCGTCTCCCATGTTCTGCGATGGTGGTCCCAGAACAGAACAAGACACGGACAAGTCCATAAGAGGAAAGAGTTCTCCAGTGAGATAAAAAGGATGGTGCCAGCTTACCATCTCTAGGAAGGGAGTCTAAGAGCCTGGGAGCCACCACCAAGAAGGTCCTGTCTCCCGCATTTCCACAATATCTACCTTTGAGGACGGCAGGACAGAGAGAAAGGCATCCCTAGAAGATTTCAAGACAGAGGCCGGCTCATAAGGGATGATACTGCCTGGTCTGTTGGCAGACCATTCCAAATCTATTACATTTAAGGCAGCCATCTTCGCAGTAGCACCCCAAAGGATCAGCTGCAAATTTCTAAAATCATCATCAGTGGACTGTAAAGGGGGCCGGTTGCTGTAGCCTTATTGTGGCCCTGGCATTTTCCCTGGCATTTTAATTGCTTTCATCCTTATATTATGTCAGACACGTTTCCCATATGCTTGCTGGTAGCATGTTGTATTTTTACAGCTTTTTTGCAGTGCTTTTGTAATGTTGTGTAATGGATGTTGTGCAACAGACAAATAAACTTTATGAATCTATATCTATATCTATATCTATATATATGAAGATAGGCCCTTCAGATAACCAGGATCAAAGCCGAATTGCAGCGTAGTGGTTTGAGCTTAGCCGTGAAACCCACTGGGTGACCCTTGGGCAAGTCACACTCTCTCAGCCTCAGAGGAGAGCAATGGAAAACCTCCTCTGAACAATTCTTGTCAAGAAGGTCTCATGATATGTTCACCTTAGGGTCACTGTAAGTCAGAAACAACTTGAAGACACAGCAACAAACAAAGATCACAACCAGCCCTTTGATAGCCAGGGGAGCTGCTGCAGCGGGGAAGGTGCATGCTCCCTTTAGCCATTGGCTTCCATTTCAGGTGGGCAGAGAAGCCACCCAGGGCTTTATTTCAGACTCCAAGGTGCTGGGCTGTATCCTCCAAATGGGTTCGGCACCTTGGAGAGCCCATTTAAAGCCCATATTAAGATAAAGAGGATGGAACTGACAAACAATTCCTTTCCTTGCCTAAGGAAACCCTATGAAATTCAAGAGATAACGAAAAGACCGGCAACCTGAAGGCACAGACACACATAATAGAATACAGGGCCTAAGTACCCTAGCAGCACCAGAACCCATTTGATCTTGGAAGCTAAGCAGGGTTAGTACTTGGATGGGAGACTACCAATGAATACCAGGTGCTGTAGGCTCTATATCAAAGGAAAGAACTGGCATATTCAGAAATTTCTATGGAAATCATGGGGTCACTGTAAATTGGTAAGGCAGGTGACTTGAAGGAATGGACACACACACAATATAGCATAGGGGCCTAAATACCCTGAAAGAATCCAGATCCAGTCTGGTCCTGGAAGCTAACAGCAATAGCAGAAGGCATTTGCTCTCTGAGATATGCACTTTGCATTAAAACCTGGCTCTCAGATGTGAGACTTGACTTGAGACTTTAAAGTATCTTGTAAGCAACAACAATAGCATTTACATTTCTATACATTTCTCTTATCAGTGACCTCAGCATTCTCCAAGTGATTTACAGTCTGTAAACCCATTGCCCCCAACAAGGTGGGTATTCATTTTACTGACCTATGAAAGGATGGAAGGCAGAGTCAACCTGCAGCCCTCTGAGATCGAAATCACAACCCTTGTGGCTGCAGAACTGGCATTTAACCACTGTGCCACCAGGAAGCTAAGTAAGGTCAGCCCTGGTTAGGACTCGGATGGGAGACTGCCAACAGGTGCTGTTAGCCTCCGTTTCAGAAGAAGGAATTGGCAAAACCTCCTCTAAGGATTCCTAGACTAAGAAAACCCTGTGAAATTCATGGGGTCGTCATAAGTCAACAGGTGACTTGAAGGCACAGCTACACTCCCTAAAGACACCAGATCTTGGTAGCTAAGCCGGGGCTAGTCCTGGTTTGTACTTGGATGGGAAACTGCCAACAAATACCAGGTGCTGTAGGCTCTATTTCAGAGGAAGGTTGTGGCAAAACCATCTCTACATAGTCGAAATCCTATGAAAATCATTGGGTCACCGTAAGTCAAGAGGTGACTTGAAGGCACAGACACACATAATATAACCCAGGGTTTAAATACCCCAAAGGGCACCAGATCCCATCAGATCTCGGAAACTAAGCAGGATCAGCCCTGGTTAATCCTTGGATGGAAGACCATCAATAAAACAAAGGCTAGTGATACCAGAAACAAGAGGAGATTGAGGAGGACCAATGAAGACCAGGTGCTGTTAGCCATATTTCAGAGGAAGCGGCTGGCTCTGTGTACGCCTTGCTTTGAAAAACCATACACAATTCAAGGGATCGTTGTATATCGGCAGCTGTTTTGAAGGCACACAGACACAAAACTGGAGCTTTAGAATTCCAGCAAAGCTGCAAGGGGACATACTGTATTTATGAACTGAGCCCAAGGACTGGTGTTAATGGGATGCCAGGTTGGTCAAGGAGAATCTCTCCCCTGGCAGGGCTGGATTACCAATGGTTCAACTGGTGCAGTTGTTCCTGGCACCATACTATCTAGTATGGGCACAGTTCACTCCCACTAGTCCCTTCCTCCTGAATCTCCTTTGTTTCTGATACCGTCATCATTTGCACATTTAATTTGAGCAACTGGGCTAAACATGCGTCAGGATCAGGCTGTTTGTTGTCTTGCAGAGGCTGCAGAGCTGAAAGTGGACTCCCGCCACGAAAACATTTTCATGGCTTGCTGTTCTGCTCTTTCGTGTCTGTATGCGACGCCAGGAAATAATTCACACACAAATGCACAGAAGGGGTGTTATTTTGGGAACTGCTCCAGAGCTCCAGCCCACCTTTACCTGCCCTTGTCTCCCAACACCGGTTAATCTTTGCCAGCCCCTTCTTCTCTTCTCTGGGCCTTCTTCTGTCCTCCCATTTCTTCTTGGGAGGCCAGCAAAAGAATTCACATCCCCCTCTGGGTCCTTGATCTGGCCTGAAAAGTGAATTATCATCAGGCTAGACAGAAAAGTTAATGCCTTTAATGTCTCTCTGTCCCTCTGGATGCCTGGAAATCCCATAGACTTATCGCTTTCCTTTAATCCATCTTAGCAGGGGAGCGCTGGAAAATACAGAAGGCAAGGGCACTAATGAGTCCCCCATCTCCCTCCTGCTTTTGCAAGCGACATTCTCCTCTCATCCTCTGCCTCTCGGTGTCCGTTCAGCCAAAGGACTAATGGAAAGGCAAGGGTTTTAACTTGGAGAAGGAGAGGCAAATGCAGCAGAATGGCCTGGGAATGCTGGACCGAGTTGGCAGGAACTGGGCCGAAAGTCCTGGAGGGATTCAGCTTTTCTAGGGCTCCATGCAATTCCAGACAAAGGATGTGGCTACTGAAGGGGAGAGAGAAAAAATGAGCCCATTGGTTTCCCCAAATAGGAATTCCCTTCTCTTGCTACATTTCCAGCACTGCAGTTATTTCAAACTTCACTGGAGTATTTAGACATGAATCTTGCCTGAGAGCATCCAAAAGGAAGGCTGCCAAATGAATGCAAACGCAACAAATGCAGGAGTTCTCAGTGCATTGTCTCACTCTCTGCAACACTAGAAATTCAGGACTGAAGAAGAATTTCTTTTCTGGGGGAAATTCTTAGCAGGGGCCAAGGTCTTCATTCTGGACACAGAAGCAGGCTGGACTGGCCACTAGTCAGTGCAGCTGAGGCCAAGGGCTGCCGCAAAGGGTGCAGGCCAAGTGGCAGTCTCTGCATGGTCCAGTTGCTCACGGCTTCTTCATGTTGGGAATTAAGTTTCCCAAGCTGTTTGGGAAAGAAAATATTAAAGCTAAAACTGTTAGGGATTAGCTTTCTTAGCAGAGTAGCAGGAAAACGTGTCCCAATCTGCTTCTACCAAGAAGTGAAATGGCTCAGGATAAACAAGGCAGACGCTTGAGGAAAGGAAAACGCTTGAGGTACAAGTAGCAGAGAAGAAGTGAGACTAAGAAGGTGAAGCCTCCGTGTAACAAACATCCCAAGGAAGTGTCCTGGCTGCACAGTGCATTTACTTGGTTGCAAAAGGCATTTATGACCATGCACTTCAAAGGACAGTACAGTGGGTCCTTGTTATACGCTGGGGTTTGGTTCCAAGATCCCCCGTGTATAACAAAATCCGTGTATACTCAAGTCCCATTAAATATAATGACATAGCTAAATGGTGTCCCTTATAAAAAATGGAAAATCAAGGTTTGATATTTGAAATTTATACTTTTTTTTAACATTTTCAAACCGTGGATGCTTGAATCCGTGTATAAGAAATCAGTGTATAAGAAGGGCCGACTGTAAGAGCAAATGGGAAGGTTTA
>NC_056525.1:1824897-1840689 GCF_019175285.1 Sceloporus undulatus | reverse complement strand
GATGAGGGGAAACAGGTGGATTTCATATGCAGGAAACATTGTCCTATCCAAACCCCATTTGTTAGCAGCAAGCGGGGAGAGAAGGGAATGTTGCAATTTCCCCAATGCTTCCCAACCATAGACAGCTGTGACTTTAGGTGAAAGAAGAGGTGGTTTGTACACCAGGGAGGCAGTGAGTCCATCCTTGGGTTTGGTCTTCATGCTCAAGGATCTGGCTGAGGTGATGGATGAGGGGAAACAGGTGGATTTCATATGCAGGAAACATTGTCCTATCCAAACCCCATTTGTTAGCAGCAAGCGGGGAGAGAAGGGAATGTTGCAATTTCCCCAATGCTTCCCAACCATAGACAGCTGTGACTTTAGGTGAAAGAAGAGGTGGTTTGTACACCAGGGAGGCAGTGAGTCCATCCTTGGGTTTGGTCTTCATGCTCAAGGATCTGGCTGAGGTGATGGACTTCCCTCCCCAGCATAGGGTCCCCACCTTGGCTAGCTCCATGTCAGCCTCCTGGTCAATCCCTGCAAAGCTCTTGCTTGGACTCTGAAGGAGCTACCTAGAATCATAGAATCATAGAATCATAGAGTTGGAAGAGACCGCAAAGGCCATCCAATCCAACCCCATTCTGCCATGCAGGAAATCCAGATCAAAGCATCCCTGACAGATGGTCATCCAGCCTCCGTTTGAAGACCTCCAAGGAAGGAGACTCCACTACACTCCTAGGAAGTGCTGGGCTGAGTTTGGCCCTCGGGTTCAGAATCATAGAGAGTTCCTTTTCAAATTCCTTCCAAAACCCGACATGGGAACCCACAGCTGCCACTGGGCTTTGGCAGATCTCAGGGCCTGGCCTTGAGCCTCCAGTTTTCATGGGTCATCTCAGGTGGAAGACAAGGAGGCAAATGTCTGTTTGTTTCAGCTCCACGCAGGAGAAAAAGGCTGTGTCCAGATTTCAAGTTCAGCTATTAAAGCAGCAGTTTGATTCAATCTGCAAAGCTTTGCATGACTATTATTTGTTATTTGACGTTTTTAATGTGTTGCCAGTGTTACTTTATTGTACCCTTTCCTATATTGTTGTGTATGATGTATATGTATTATGCTATTATTTCTTAGATTGTACGCCATGGGCAGGTTTACTTTATCTATTTTATTGTTTGTATGTACAGTGCTGTGTAAATCTACAGTGCTATATAAATCAAGCATCATGATGATGATGATGATGATGATGATGATGATGATGATTTATTGATTTGTTGTTGCAACGTTTAGAGACATGTGGGGTGGGGCCTATGCATTTACTTCGTTAGCTTCCTTATTCCCTCCCAGTTGTTGTGGTCCCAGGGCCCACCTTCTGCTCTGCATCTACTTTCTGGTTAGAAGCAACAATAAATCAACAGGCAGCTTGAAGGCACATACAAACAGGTGTCTAAATAAACAGATGTCTAAACAGATGTCAAGGTACCAGATCCCCTCTGTTCTTGGAAGCCCTGGTTAGTACCTGGATGGGAGACCACCAAGGAATGCCAAGTGCTATAGGCAATATTTCAGAAGAAGCACCTGGCAAAAGCCACCTCTGAGAATTCCTTGTCGAAGAAAACCCTATGAAATTCATGGGTCACCATAGGTTGACAGCAACTTGAAGGCAGAAATGCACGCAATACAACAAAAGACCTAAATACGCTAAAAGCACCAGACCCTATCTGGTCTTGGAGGCTAAGCAGGGTCAGCCCTGCTTAGTACTCAGATGGGAGACCACCAGCAAACCCCAGGTGCTGCAGGCTCTATTTCAGAGGAAGGACCTGGCAAAACCACCTCCGAGGATTCCTTGCCCAAGAAAATCCTCAGAGGAATTCATGGGGTCACCATAGGTCTAGAGGCAACTTGATGGCACACCCACCCACATGCTCACACTGGCCTGGAAGAGCTTTACACTTTTAATTTGAATAACATAACATTTTTTATTGTTTGAGTTGTTTAATTGTTTTTTAAAACTTGTATTTGACATGTTTTATAGTGTTTTAACTTGGACTGGTTTAGATTTATTAGCTGTCTTGAGTCCCTGTACTGAGAGGAAGGTGGGATAATAATAATAATAATAATAATAATAATAATAATAATAATAATAATAATAATAATAATAATGGGAGCCACCAGTCAATAGCCAAAGTAAGGCATGGGTGTCTATGGTGGAGGAATTGGAGAGGGTTCACCAGAAGAGCTCCAAAAGAAGTGGACATGGACAGAGGATAAAGCTGCAACGCATCCCTGGCACATCCAACACAAGTTTTGCACAACCACAGTCCATGTGTAGCCCCTGAAGGCCAGATGCCCAAGACCCTTGCCTTTTGCATCTGTTCTCTGCCCTCCACCAGAATCAGTCCTTTGGAGCTGCAAATTTAAGTAGCATTTCTTTATTTGTTCGATATATTCCCTGCCTTTTCTCTCCTCCTTCCCACCCAAAATAAGGCTCAAGAGCCCTATCAATAGAACCAAATAATGGCAGGACAACACAAAACAGGCTAATTAAAACACCTAAAGGAACAACTAGAGCACAATGGTCTTAAGTCACAAATAACATAAAACCATTGACTCTGTGGGCTTTACCTTTACTGTGGGCTTTGCTCTTGCCATGAAACCATTGATTAAATGAATTATAGAATCCTAGAGTTGGAAGAGACCCCAAGAATGGCCATCCAGTCCAATCCCTTTATTCTGCCATGCAGGAACTCTCCATCAAAGCATCCCCATTGACAGATGGCCATCCAGCCTCTGCTTAAAGACCTCCAAGGAAGGAGACTCCACTACACTCCGAGGAAGGAGTTTGTTCCACTGTCGAACAGCCCTTACTCTCAGGAAGTTCCTCCTAATGTTGAGTTGGAATCTCTTTTCCTGGAGCTTGCATCCATTGTTCCGGGTCCTAGTCTCTGGAGCAGCAGAAAACAAGCTTGCTCCCTCCTCAATATGGCATCCCTTCAAATATTTAAACAGGGCTATCATATCACGTCTTAACCTTCTCTTCTCCAGGCTAAATATACCCAGCTTCCTAAGTCTCTTCTCACAGGGCTCCATGGTTTCCAGATCTGTCACCATTTTGGTGGCCCTCCTTTGGACATGCTCCAGTTTCTCCACATCCCTTTTAAATTGTGGTACACAGAATTGGACACAGGATTATTCCAGGTGAAGCCTGCTGACCAAAGCAGAATACAGCAGCATGATTACTTCCCTTGATCTAGATACTATACTTCTATTCATACAGCCTAAAATTGCATTGGCCTTTTTAGCTGCCGCATCACACTGTTGACTCATGTTCAACTTGTGGTCCACTTGGACTCCTAGATCCCTTTCACACATATAAATCTCCTCAAGCCAGGTGCCCCCCATCCTATATCTGTGCATTTCATTTTTCTGCTCTAAGTGAATATTGTTTCATTTCTCCCTGTTGAATTTCTTTTTGTTAGCTTTGGCCCAGCTTTCTAATCTATTCAGGTCATTTTGAATTTTGATCCTGTCCTCTGGGGCATTCACTACTCTTCCTATTTTGGTGCAAATTTGATAAGTATGCCTTCTAAAGCCATAGGATTCAGGTCACTGGTAAAGGGGACAAAAGAGCCCCTGCCCATGTGCAAAGTTCATTCTGCTATGGCACTCCAGTTGAAGCACCAAATGCAATGTTCTTTGCGGGGGGGGGGGGGACATGTCTAGTTTCCGACCCGAACTCCCTCCCCGCATTTCATTCCTCCTTCCCTGAGGGATGCCACCAACTCAGCCATGCACCCACCCAATTTCTCTTGGAACGTCGTTCCCTGGGAAACTTCCTGGGGGAAGCTGCTTCAATTATAGAGTTTAAGAGGCGCGCATTGTCTGCCGTGGCCCCGGGGCCTTGAGCCAGGTCTAAATTACTCAGAACACAATTAAAACCCGCTCGCAAAAGATTAGAAATTCAGCCGAGGCACCGAGAAGAGCCTTGATTGAATCAAACATCTTTCTTCTGTCAGGCTTTAATTGGGGAGCCACGATATTCATTAACCTCCAGGCTTGGCCTCCTGAAGATGCAGACACAGCAGGGCTGGGAGGGGGGGTGGCGATGTACACATGTGTGGGTTGTGGATGCACACTCCTCCTGCAATTGATGCTTTACCCTTCCCATTGCACGCATCCTATGCCTTTTTGCAGCAATTGCTCCACTAGTTTGCAGCGGCTTCAGGAGATGGAAACCATTCCTGTTGCCCAGGCAACTGGACAGTCCTTCCCACCTGGTGGGCTTTGCGTCCAAGCGGACATTGTGTGTGTGTGTGTTCTTGTGTGTGTGCAAGCATGTGTGTGCCTTCAAGTGATCTGTTCCTGTATGGAGACCCCATAGATTTTTCCTGTAGGGTTTTCTTAGTCAAGGTATACCCAGAGGTGGTTTGCACCTGGTACTCATTGGTGATCTCCCATCCAAGGACTAACCAGGGACTCCCTGCTGAGCTTCCAAGATCAGGTGGGATCTGGTGCCTTTAAGGCATTTAGGCAGTTGGTCAGCATTGATATTTGCAAGTAAACGCAGAGACTCCGAGGGAGCAATGTGTTACTTGGATATTGAGTGTTGATATTCAACACTCCTTTTCTGTCTCTGTGGACAACATTTCTATTCAACCAGTCCAGCAAGCCCTTAGTCTTGGTTTTATCTTTTGACTCTTCTCTGTCGTGTATCCCTCAGATCCAGACCACAGCCAAGGCTTGTACATTCTTCTCGTACAATATTGCCAAAATCCGACCATATCTCTCCGCCTCTACTGCCAAGATCCTGGTCCATGCCCTAGTGATCTCACGACTGGATTACTGTAACGTCCTCCTGGCTGGGCTTCCTCTTTCTCACCTCCGTCCTTTAATCTCTGTCCAGCATTCAGCTGCAGGCATTATCACTTCCACCCACCGCTCTGACCACATCTCTCCTGTCTTGGCATCCCTTCACTGGCTCCCCCTCCCTTTCCACATTCAGTATAAGCTCCTGCTGTCGACATTTAAAGCCCTCCATGGTCTGGCCCCTCCTTACTTATCAGACCTTATTTCCCCTCACCTTTCCACCAGGGCCCTCCGTTCTGGTAGTCAAGGTCTGCTGTCTCAGCCCAGGATTTCCTCTGCCCCATCCTGGATTCACCCCTTTTCACTTGCTGCCCCTCACTCCTGGAACCTTCTTCCCCCGCGAGACACAAAAGCCATCACTTCTTTAACCAGCTTCAAAATGGAGTTGAAGACCATCCTGTTCAGGGCAGCGTTCCCAGGCATTGCATAATTCTCACTTGCTATTTGATGTTCTTTCGTTGTCTGTTTTATTGAATCATTTCCTGTATTGCTATGTATTTTATATGTATTATCCTACTAGAAAGGCCCCTTCCCCACCACTTTCCCTTCTCCTTTTGTGTCGAGTCGTTTTAGATTGTAAGCCTGAGGGCAGGGAACCGTCCAATTAAAAAGATTGTATGTACAGCGCTGTCTAAATTTACAGTGCTTTATAAATAAAGGTTAATAATAATAATAATAATAATTGTGGTGTGGCCTCACAGATACTCCAGAGACATGTGGAATTCACACATGAATAGTTTTGTACAGCTGTTCCAACCAAGCCCTCCTTGTGGCTGACGGCCATCCAGCCTCTGCTTAAAAACCTCCAGAGAAGGAGATTCCCCCACTCTCAAGGGAATGTCTTCCACTGTCGAATCATAGATACTACATACTACAGAAAAGCCCTTACTCTCAGGAAGTTCCTCCTAATGTTGATGTGGAATCTCTTCTCCTGCAGTTTGCATCCATTGCTCCGGGTCCTGTTCTCTGGAGCAGCAGAAAACAAGCTTGTTCCCTCTGGACTAAACATTCCCAATTCCCTAAGTCTCTCCTCATAGGGCTTCATGGTTTCCAGACCCTTCATCATTTTGGTGGCCCTCCTTTAGACATGCTCTAGTTTTTCAGTATCCTTTTTGAATTGTGGAGCCCAGAACTGGACACAATATTCCAGGTGGTTTAGGGATTCTGGGATTTGCATTTCCAGAAAAGGCCATATTTCCAGCCTCTGGCTGCGATAACAGTTCCACAGAAAAAAGCCAAAAGAGGGGAGAGCCTTGTGAACAGACAGATTTAAAAAGAAGCCATGCCTGCAGGAATTCCTGTCTTCATCATCACTATTCCACATCTGTCCTGTTTTGCATCTGGAAGAGAGTCAGCTCAGAGAGAAGAAAAGACTGCAAGAGAGGGAGAAACCAGAGGCCAAGAGAGGAGACCAATGTAAGGGAACCAAGGACCAGCTCTTCTAGCGGCATCTGTTACAATATCTGCCATTTCAGAGGCTTAAGGTCTTAAATCTGCTTATTAAAATGAGACAGATGCCAAACTGCAGCCTTTGAAAGGCCCAGCAGCTGGGAACAGCTGCAGATGGAGAAAGCGAGAAGCCCAAATCCTACAGATTGACCTCCTCCTCGGTTTGGCTAACTACCCTCCCCAACTCTCTGGGTCCCCTGAGGCCGATAAAATCCAGAGATGAAGCAGGAGGTGGAGAGGGAAGAGATGGAAGGCAGCCAGCAGAATGGGAAGGGAGAGCAGAGCAGCCATGGATTTGGGGTGCCATGGCCACGGCGAATGCTCCTCTGTGCCCCCAATTAACCCCTCCTTAAGAGGGGCACTCAAGGGCAAGACAAGTCTTTTGAGTTCCACCTGGCTGGCTTTCAGACAGCCTGGCTGGATTTATTTCATGCTCTGCAGCAAAGCAATTGCAAGCCCCACGCTTTATTTGAATAAATCCGAGGACTGGACATCCCCTGGCTGTCTTCCCTGTTGTTTTTATCATTACTATTACTATTATGCACTGTCCAGTTAGCTTGGACTTATGATGATGTTGTGAATGTGGCACCTCCAAAATGCCTTATCAACCACATGTGTGCTTAGGTCTTACAAACCCAGAGCGGTATCTTCCTCGGCTGACTCAATCCACCTGCATGTGATCTTCCTTCTCCCCCCTGCTGCCTTCCATTTATATTTTTCTTTCTCCGGTGAGCTCTTCAAAGCAAGACAGCTTTGCTAATAGTCACTGTGGCTTCTAGGAAGAGTTCAGCTTTGATTCACTCTAGGGCCCATGTTTCTGTCTTCTGGGCAGCCTATGGTATCTGCACAATTCTTCTCCAGCACCTCATTTGCAATAAGTTCATTCTCCTCCTGCCAGCCGTCTTCAACATCCAGCTTTCACAGTTGTGTGCAAATTGGAAATACTGTGGCATGGATGGTTCTAACTTAGGTATTTAACTATAAATGTTCACACTGGTTGATCTTCTCTACTTCCTTCCTAACTACTCTTCCACATATTTGGCCCAGTACAGACTGCTGGAAACCAATTTTAGGGCTAGGGCGTGTGGAGTGTCTGCACACTCCTGAGCCCTACCACGCACTGCTGGCACCATTATGGCATGGCCCCATCCACATTAGGGCTGCCATGATGACACAGGCACAATGCAGCATCCAAATGTTTCTGTGCCATGCATGCATCATTGGTGTGCATGAGTGTGCCAATGGCGCAACAATGCCGCCCAGCACACAGACTAAAAATAGCACGCTTTCAGTGGGTTCTTTTTAATCCTCACGGAGGCTACAGTCCAGAAAAATGGGCAGCTACAGGTCACCTTTTTAGGGTGGTCAGTCAAGCCCCTTAGTCTTCTTCTTCACTACAGTCTCCATTTTGTTTAATGAATGAGCCAAGGCACTGAAAATTTTTAAGTTAAATCTAATGTCTATAATGAAGCACATGATCCATTGGAAAAAAATTATAATGCTGGAAAATGTGGAGAACAGTAGGAAAAGAGCACAAGCACATTACAGATGGAGTGAGATCATCAAAGAAGCCATGGCTGTCTTTGAGTTTGCAAGACCTGAGCAGGGATATTGATGGAAGTCTCTCATTCAGAGGGGTGCCAGATGTTGAGTCAACAGTGTGATGCGGCAGCTAAAAAAGCCAATGCGATTTTAGGCTGCATCAATAGAAGTCTAGTGTCTAGATCAAGGGAAGTAATAGGGCCACTCTCTTCTGCTTTGGTCAGGTCTCACTTGGAATAATACTGTCCAGTTCTGGGCAAAACAATTCAAAAAGGATGTTAAGAAACTGGAGTGTGTCCAAAGGATGGTGACTAAAATGGTGAAGGGTTTGGAAACCATGAAGCCCTATGAGGAAAGACTGGGGGAGCTGGGGATGGTTAGCCTGGAGAAGAGAAGGTTAAGAGGAAACATTATGGACATTTTTAAATATTTGTAAAGGTTTCATATAGAAAACGGAGCAAACTTGTTTTCCACTGTTCCAGAAACTAGGACATGGAGCAATGGATTTAAGCTATAAGAGATTCTACCTAAACATCCGGTAGAAACCTTGTCCTATGAGGAGCTGCTTAGTGAGTTGGATATGTTTAGCCTATGGAAGAAAAGGTGATATGAAAACCTTGTTTAAGTATTTCAATAGAAGGATCATACTGAGGATGGAGCAAGCTTGTTTTCTGTCCATGGGGTAATGGATGAAAACTCCAGGATAAGAGATTCCACTAAAGGTTAGGAACAACCTCCTGGCAGTAAGAGAGATTTGACAGTGGAATATTCTGCCTTGGAAAGTGGAGGAGTCTCCTTCTGTGGAGAGTTTTAAGCAGAGACTGGATGGCCATCTGCCCTGGGAGGGCTTGCATTGTGTCTTCCTGTGCGGCAGAACGGAGTTGGACTGGACAGCCCTTAGGGTCTCTTCCAGCTCTGGCATTCTTGGATTCTGTATAACAGCAGCAATATAGTGCATTAGGAGCCCTGTGTCCATGTCTGAATGAGACAAGCTGATGTCTGAAAGCACACACTTGGTGCCCCTGCACTTGACACAGAGCCAGGCTTCTGGGCACAGTGTCCCAATAAGCACAGATCTGGTTTTGTTGCTGTAAAATTAGTAGAAAGTGGCAGAGAAAACAGCTGAAGCCTGATTTTCACTCCTGATCCAATTCACACAGAAAAACTCTGGGAAGAAAGAGCTGCACTAGCCCAGATTGCAATGACATCCTGGACTTTAATCAGAGCCCAGCCACGAGGCAATTGATTTCTTTTGCTCTCTGGAGTCATTGATCTGCCAGGTGAATGGGTTTTCTCAGTGCAATGAGGACATTCCAGCTGACACTTCCATGGGAGGAGGACCCCATCGCCTTGTCCTTTTGCATCACCTTCCATTTCATCTCTCCCATCAAAACTGCTCAATTTTCCAGAAAGGCTGCAAACCAGATTCTCCTCCCGGATCCTGACAGAGTGCAGCAAAGTTTCTGGAGCTCCTGATGGTGTTGTGTTGTGTTTATTTTTGTTTTGAGTAAATTTTCGCTATGGAACTAGTGGACATTTCTCACTGATGCAGAATACCCAAATTCCAAACTTAAGCATGGTTCACGGCTGTGTATTGTGCATCACAAGTGCGAGTCGTTCAGATGTGCTGCGCGTGGGTGCAAATATGCATGCACATTTTGCATGTGAGAGGAGCCTGCTCATTTGGTTGCTCTAATTCACTTGTAAGAAGCCACTGCATAATTACTGTGAAATGAGAGGTATAAAGTTATGCCCTGTCTCCTTGTTCCAATATCCAAACTGAGCCCACCATTTGCTGGGAAAGAAAGTGTGTCTGTTTTCCTAAGCCCAGTGGCTTGGCTCTGAATCTGGGAAAGACTCTTTTGTGGGACGATTGCATCCAGAATCCCCTAGCCAACTATTCTAGGTGCTGAACCCTGTGTGAGCATGCATGCACCTTCAAGTTATCTGTCAACCTATGGCAACTCCATGAATTTGACAGGGTTTTCTTTGTCAAGCAATATTCAGAGGTGGCTTGGTCAGCTTCTTCCTCTGAAATAGAGCCAACAGCACCTGGTACTCATTGGTGATCTCCCATCCAAGGACTAACCAGGGACTCCCTGCTGAGCTTTCAAGATCGGGTGGGATCTGGTGCCTTTAAACCATTTAAGTGGTGGGTCAGCATTGATATTTGCAAGTAAACACAGCGACTGTGAAACACTTTTGGAAGGAAGACTGCGACTTCCTTCCAAAAGGAATCAGCTCCACATAAGTCCTCAACCCAGAAAATAATCCTCCTCTTCTATTTGATCAGATGAGCATAAAGCTTTGGCAATCTTGAGAAATGGTTAGCTTTGTGACTTTCTTTTTACATTAGAGACACAGAGATGCACACACACACATGTATTGAATTCCCACTTGAAGTATTAAGCAGCATAAAAAAGCAGCCCTCGAAGAAAATCTGTTCAAGAGGTAGAACCCAGTTGGTGTCCTATGTGCGCACAAGCTCCCTATGGATGCAGTCGGACATTTTTGTCCGATGGGGAATGGTCACATCTAATTCAATGTTGCAGAAATGGGACTGCATAGGTGGTGCCAGTGTGCGTGGATGCCCAATGCACAAGGAAGGATTTGAGCAATGCACATGAAGGCACACTTTGCATGCATGGTTTGGTTATGTACGCAGGTGCACATTTGTCACCTTGGTTCAGCCACACAACTCTACCAAAGAGTTGAATAGCACAATTAATGCACTAATTCTGCGTGCCATGATTTACTCGTTGCAACCTTGATGCAGGGTTTTCGCCTTTGATGCAAAATATACTCGAGATTATGCTGCCCAATAATATCACAGCAATAGCAAACAAAGAGAGAACAAAGAAGGGAGGGAAGAATATAACAAGCAAACTCCTGAGCTGCTATTTATTTGCAACAAAGCTTCAAAAGCATGTTTGTATATGAAGGAAAACTGAAAGGTGTCATTATGTTACTAATAGCAGTCATCATGGTACTATAAAATTACCTGCGATCAATGCACACTCAGATGCTGGGCTTCAAAAAACAATGCTTCTAGCCTCTTCCAACCTTTGGAGAGAGGATGCCTTTCAGTCTTGCAAATGCCCTGTACCCTGAGTTTAGCCTGGGTCTGTTCTTCCTCCATTTTGCCCTGTATGAAAACGTATTTTGCACCTTCAGGATCATCTCTGACTGAGGAGAAACCTGACAGCGTCTGTGAAAGAGGGAAAGGCTGAGCAGCCATGAATGATAGTCAAGAAACACCTAAGTGACAGTTCATAAAACCATCACTTCAGAGGAGAACAACCTGGAGAAAGCTTGATAGGGAAGGGGAAGAACCCACAGCCTCATCTCCCTCCCAGATCTAGGCTGCAATCCAAGATCCGTTCTGCAGAGTGTAAATATCCCCATGAGAAGATATGGCATGACAGCCGTACACAACCCTTATGCTGAATGGCAACATCACACAACGTATGTCAATGACTTTAGCCAGGTTTTGTGGATGGGGGTAAGAGGGAAGTTGGCGTATATACCGACCAGCGCTTGCAGCTTTACCTTAGTAGGCAATTTCTGAATTTCCAAGCCTTTAAATAAATCAAAAGATGCCCCTGAGAAATCTGACGGTTTGCTTCTGAGTAACTAGGTTGTTCAGGCCCCTCTGAATCCAGTGTTATTTATTGCTCTCATGCCTGATAGGGAAGATTGATCCTGGAAGCCGGAGGCTCCAAGACTCCTCCGAAGCTTTGACTAATGGTCTGCTTTCGCAGGTTGCTGGGACTTCGGCATCGAGACAAAGCTGCTGGAAACTGTTGAGAATAACTCTGCATTCAGTGAGTTACACGACAATTGCACAATGCACCTTGCAAGAGACTTGTGATGATGCACTACCAAATCCACAGCTCAACACACAATGTGCAAACAAGTATGCATCACAATCATACACAGTTATGCAGCCGCATCAGTGTACAATAGGCTATTGGTATCTGCTGAGGTTTGAGGTTTTGTTCCAGCCCCCCCCTCCATGGATACCAAAATCCATGGACGTTCAAGTCCCATTAAATACAATGGCAGAGTAGAATGGTATCCCTTATACAAAATTACAAGATCAAGGTTTGCTTAGTGGATTTAAAAAAATATTTTCAAGCTGTGGAAGGTTGAATCTGTGTATAATGAATCAGTGGATACAAAGGGTTGATTGTATAATCATGGGCCCTGTGAAGGTGAATCAGTGTTAATTGTCAATTAACAATATTAATTGGCTATTATTAATTGACAATGATGATGATGATGATGATGATGATGATGAGAGCCTGCCTGGAGTAATTATTTGAGTGTTGGGCTGCAACTCTGGAGACCAGGGTTGTGATTCCCAGTTCAGCCATGAAACCCAATAGGTGACTTTGGGCAAGTCACACTCTCTCAGCCTCAGGGGAAGGCAATGGCAAACCTCCTCTGAACAACTCTTCCCAAGAAAACCCCAGGATAGGTTCACCTTAAGGGTCGCCATAACTCAGAAACGACTTGAAGGCACCCAACACACACTTTATTTATTGATTTATTGATTTATTTTTAACACTGATAGTATATATTGCACATAGACAGATTAAGAGCTGGGGGTGTTTAGCCTGGAGAAGAGAAGGTTAAGAGGTGATATGATAGCCCTGTTTAAATACTTGAAAGGGTTTCATATTGAGGAGCTTGTTTTCTGATGCTCCAGAGAATAGGACCCAAAACAATGGATGCAAGCTCCAGGGAAAGAGATTCCAGCTCAACATTTGTAGGAACCTCCTGACAGTAAGATTTGTTTGACAGTGGAACATACTCCTTCCTCGGAGATTGTGGTGGAGTCTCCTTCTTTGGTGGTCTCTAAGCAGAGGCTGGATGGCCATCTGTCAAAGGGGATGCTTTGACTGAGAGTTCCTGCATGGCAGAAGAAGGGGGTTGGACTGGATCAGGGCCCTTCTTGGGGTCTCTTTCAGCTCTAGGATTCTATCAAAATAAAAGACTGCTTCATGTCCTCCTCTCCAAACATCTCTGTGTTGTTCAGTACCTTAAAAACCTGCAACCCGTAACTAATTATACTTCTTCAGTTTAAGGAGGTGTACATGACTCACAACAGTGGAAAGAAAAGGCAATAATCAATTGAAAGAAAAAAGATTGGTGGGGCTTTTAAAAATAATGATGGCATGAAAATTAGAACGTTGCTTTTGATGGTATACCTGTCTGTTGTAATTTTGTGGGAGGTATTTAGTTCATGATACAGAAAATAGCCCTTTGTAACGTCGGAGGCTGCAGCGCAGAAGGTTACAGATAAATGGCTCCTGTCTGACTCTGATGCATGCACACACATGGGCGCATTGTTCCCCTTGTCCACAAAGCCATGTCAATAATGCACCTGCCTGAAGCACAGCCCCAAAGGAAGGAGAAAGTTGTTTTCCTCTTTGCTCTTTTCCTCAGTTCATTCCTTTGCATCTGAGGTTAGCTGAGCAATGTCAGCTTTTTGCGTGTGGGTTGGTGAGCATGGCATTATCTTTGGAAGCATTGATATGTCAAGGATCTTTTCACAGTGTTGAAGAGGCAGAGAGATGCTCCAGAGGGTATTATTTGTGAGTCAAAGACAGTGCGATGCTGCAACTGTGATATCGGAAGACAGAGAGATAAACAGCAGAAAAGAGGCTGACTGAAGGCTTGGCAGCTGCGGCAGATCGAGATTTCAGAGAATCCGAGAAAATAGGAGGAAGGAATATCAACCATCTCAGATACGCAGATGACACTATAATATTAGCAGAAAACCTTCAAGACCTGGAACAACTACTAAGGAAGATCAATGCAGAAAGTGCAAAGGCAGGCTTACTGTCGAAGAGAAAGAAAACAAAAACAATACACAAATTCAAGTTTGACAATGAAGCAATAGAAATAGTAAAACAGTTTTCATACCTGGGATCAAACATTGATAGAAATGTTTGATGCAGCCAGGAAGGATTCAGAATAGGGAGAGCGGCTAGGAAAGGACTAGAAGAGATCCTAAAATGCACAAAAGATAGAATCATACAAGCCATTCTATTCCCTATTTCCATGGATGGATGTGAGAGCTGGATGGACAATTAAGAAACAAGGTAAGATGACAATAAATTCACTTGAGAGTATGTGGGGCTGGAGAAGAGGGCTGAGGATCCCATGGATGGCTAAAAAGACAAGCAAATGGGTCCTAGACCAGACCAAGTCTGAATGACAAAACCAAGGCTGCTGTACTTTGGCCACATCATGAGAAGGCAAGACTCTTGGGGGAAAAACAATAATGCTAGGAAAGGTGAAGGGAAGGAGAAAGAGAGGAAGGCTGCATGCTAGATGGATGGACTCTATTAAGGGTATGCGTTTGCAGGAACTAAGTAGTGGAGAACAGGGGATCATAGAATCATAGGATCTTGGAGATGTCTCATTCCCCAACACTTGAGGGCAGTTAACAACAACCACCCTGCTTTTACTATCAAGACGTTTTACCTGATATTTAGGAAGAACTCATCTGAATCCACTGGTTTGATTCCTATGCTATGGAACAGCAGAAATAAGCTTCCTCTGTGTTTCACATCGTATGCCTACAGATGGTGGCCAGCATCCTTGGGATTGCATAGGCACACGTAAGTCTGGGTTTTGCTCATATTCACACTCTTGGGGCTGGGCACAAGAAGTATAGTGTCTAGATCAAGGGAAGTCATAGTGCCACTCTGTTCTGCTTTGGTCAGGCCTCACCTGGAATAATCCATGATTAAAAAAGGATGTTGAGAAACTGGAGTGTGTCTAAAAGGAGGGCAACCAAAATGGTGAAAGGTCTGGAAACCATAAAGCCCTCTGAGGAGAGACTTAGGGAGCTGGGGATGTTTAGCCTGGAGAAGAGAAGGTTAAGAGGTGATATGTTAGCCTTGCTTAAATATTTTAAATATTTGAAAGGATGCCATATTGAGGAGGGAACAAGCTTGTTTTCTGCTGCTCCAGAGATTAGGACTCGGAACCATGGATGCAAGCTCAGGAAAAGAGATTCTACCTCAACATTAGGAAAAACTTCATAACAATATCTGTTAGTGGAACACACTCCCTTGGAGATTTTGGTGGAGTCTCTTCCTATGGAGGTCTTTAAGCAGAGGCTGGATGGCCATCTGATGGAGATGTTTTGATTGTGAGTTCCTAGATGGCAGAATAGGGTTGGACTGGCCCCTGTGATCTCATCCAACTCTATGATTCTATGAGCTCTTTGCGCACTGTCCAAAATCTCGCTCATCTGGTGAAGCCACTGATGATGCTGATCTCAGCTCCAAGGAGAAAGTAAAGGAAGGGGCTCAACAGACCGCCCCAAAAGGGTGGGCTGGAGATGTCCTTTTCAGCTCCCAAGGGAGCCTGCAGCAGCCAAAGTGTGCGGCCTCCCTTCGCACCAAAAAGAAAAAAGAGGATCCCAGGTTTGTACCTGGGATCAAACATTGTTCAGACTGCAGCCAAGAAATAAGAAAAAGACTGGGAATGGGAAGGACAGCCACGAAAGAGCTAGAGAAGAGCCTAAAGACTAAAGACATACAACTGAGGATGAAAGTCAGAGTTGTCCAAGCCATAGGATTCCTCATCACCAGGAACGGTTGTGAGGCTGGAAAAAAGTGAAATAGATGGATAGAAAAACAATCAACTTATTTGAGATGCGGTGCTTGAGGATCCTGTGGACGGCCAAGAAGTCAAACAAATGGGTCCTAGAACAGATCAAGCCTGAACCCTCCCTGGAAGCTAAGATGACCAAACTGAGGCTGTCGTACTTTGGTCACATCATGAAAAGACAGGACTCATTGGAAAAGACAGCAATGCTGGGAAGGTGGAGGGAAGTGGAAAGAGGAAAAATGCATGGTAGATGGATGAATGCTTAGCAAGGAGGTCACGGTCCTTACTTTGCTGGACCTGAGAAGTTGAGGAAAGTGGGGCTTGGAGGGAAC
>NC_056525.1:1813974-1814897 GCF_019175285.1 Sceloporus undulatus | reverse complement strand
CTCATATAAATATGAATCCATGCTTCCTAGTCATGCTCAAAATGGAGGACATGTTGGAATTTGTCCTGGACAGAAGGCTGAAATGTAGGGCTGAAAGAAGGATGTCTGGTCACTTTGTACAATATAACTGACCAGGAGGAAATATCTTTTAAGGTTTGTGTTGGCAACCTTTCTCCTATCCTTGGTGTTCCCTGAAAATGTGCTGAAATGGGATCCACTTATTTACTGCAAGGATAGCAACCCTCCCTGTCACAAAAAATCCAGTTTCATCTTTGCATCCCAGGTCTTCATTTTCGTCCAAATTGTTAATATCAGAATGCAAGCAGCATCCTAAGATCCAATGTGCTGCAACTGGTTTCCCATAGAAGCATTCCCTTTCTTGGACCGGAGTCTCTCCTGTTACATTGATTGCGCATCATGCGAAGAAGGGCATTGTTTCTTCTGTTCTCATTCTCATCTTCTGCTGTGGACAAAATGCTCCTGTTTTTCAGAGCCTGGGTTGCATCTTGCATTACTTATTTCTGAGCTGCTTGTGGCTTTTCTATTACTTTCTGCCAGGGATTTCATTTTGTTTGGAGGAAGGGGAAAAAACCCCAAACCTTAGTGTTGTTAAGAGAGTGGAGTACAACTGGAAAAATTCCTGTCGACATGCATCTAAAATGCCCTTTCAAAGTAGGAAATGCTATTCATTCTACAAACGTTGACCTGAATCCTGTTGGATCGTTTCAAAAAGGAGAGAGTTATTGAATCAACTAGTTAAGACACATTATACATTTTCACTTTTTAAAATTTGATTTTAGCATTGAATGTAATTACTGTATTGTAATTTAATTCTATTTTAATATACTATTTTTGTATGTTTTTCACTGTATGGTGTTTTTTTAACATTGTAAGCCACCCTGAGCTCCTGAAGGCAGGATATA
>NC_056525.1:1732403-1813964 GCF_019175285.1 Sceloporus undulatus | reverse complement strand
AATAATAATAATAATAATAATAATAATAATAATAATAATAATAATAATAAATCTCATTAGCCTAAATCCTAATCCAATTAGAGTAGACCCACTGAAACAGGATTTGCCTACTTGTTGGCCATTCAACCATTGGCTCAGTGGTTAGGATCCTCAATAGGATTCACCCCATAAAAATAGCTTTCTTCCTATTTTTGAAGTGCAAGGGAATTACTCTCATCTTCTTGCTCCCAGAAGGAACTGTTGTTTGTTGTTGCGTACCTCTAAGTCATTTTTTGACTTATGGTGACCCTAAGGTGATCCTTTCATAGGGTTTTCCTGGCAAGTTTTTTAAAAGAGGCTTTTGCCATTGTCATCCTCTGAGGCTGAGAGAGTGTGACTTTCCCACAGTCACTCAATGGGTTTTGATGCTGGAATGAGGAACCAAACCCTAATCTCCAGAGTTGTAGTCTGACATTCAGACCACTACACCATGCTGGCTCTACCAGTAAGGGAACTACTTACAAGTAATTATGCTACTTGTAAGTCATTAGTTCCAAGCAATGGTGTAGTGTTGGACTACGACTCTGGAGGCCAGAGTTCAATTCCCAGCAAGTCACGCTCTCTCAGCTTCAAAGGAAGGCAATGGCAAACCGCCTCGGAACAAATCTTGCCCAGAAAATCCCATCATAGGGTCACTTGAGGGTTGCCATAAGTCACACACAACTTGACGGCACACAACAACAATAAACGTTACTTGTAACTCATTGTTTCCAGTCTCTGCTTTAAACATCAGAGAGTTGTAACTGGTTGGAGATTGATGATGGTTGTAATGTTTTATGCCACTTGGAATACCAGGAAAGACAGCGTATCAATCTGACTACTAGTAATGGGAGAAGTAGCAAAATCTACAAATGTGCATTGGTAATCATGCACAAGCCTACGCTGGCGTCATGCTGTGTAAATCTCTGCATGTGGAGTTACACATCGATTGTGCAATGCAAACCTTGTGTTGAGTTGCAATGGTGACCAAGATGACAAAGATGGAGCTAAACACATAACTCAGTGTTCATGTGCCTCAATGGGCAATACACTGAATACCACACACAATTGTACCAAAGGTGCAACTCCACTTCCACCATCTTGAACTGAATGAAGCTGTTCAACGTTACACAAAATTGTCCAGTGGTAGAAGAAGCTATAGCCCAGTGTGGCATAGTGGTCTGAGTGTTGGACCATTACTCTGGAGACAAGGGTTTGATTCCTGCTCAGCCACTGGGTGATCTTGGGCAAGTCACACTCTCTCAGCTTCAGGTGAAGGTAATGGCAAACCTCCTCCGAACAAATCTTGCCAAGAAAACCTCAGGATAGGTTCACCTTGGGGTTGCCATGAGTCAGAAACAACTTGAAGGCACACAACAATGACAAGAGAAGAACATAAGCATGTGCATGATACCAACAAGACTCTGGCCATAATCTGGAAGAATAACAAAGAAGACTAGAATCTCGTGTGAGGAAAGCTAAGCAAACACAGCAGTCAAAGAAAACTCTCCTGAAAGTAATTAGCAGAGAACGGTCAGAGGCTGATCA
Organism: Sceloporus undulatus; assembly: GCF_019175285.1. Lineage (NCBI taxonomy): Eukaryota > Metazoa > Chordata > Lepidosauria > Squamata > Phrynosomatidae > Sceloporus > Sceloporus undulatus. The sequence continues at coordinate 1,812,398 of NC_056525.1, read as the reverse complement.
GCAATTATGGAGTGGAAATTAATGTCTGCATAGCTACTCTAACATTATGCTATGCTGACTTTGTACTGGATTGTACAACCAACCACACAATGGGCAGCTGTGCTTCATGGCTGCCTGCTGCACAATGGTTGTGTTGCTTGTACTGCACAATGCACAATGTCCTGGAAAGTGCAACTGCATAAGCCTATGGGGCTCAACAGATTGCCCCTTTTAGTGCAGGATCGGGGCTACGGCAACTGCATGCTGAGGATGGAGTAAGCTTGTTTTCTGTTGCTCCAAAGAACAATGAATGCAAGCTACAGAAAAAGAGATTCCAGCTCAACATTAGGAGGAACTTCCTGACAGTAAGAGCTGTTTGACAGTGGAACACACTCCTTCCTCAGAGATGTTGGTGGTCTCCTTCTTTGGAGGTCTTTAAGCAGAGGCTGGACGGCCATTTGTCAGGGAGGCTTTGACTGAGAATTCCTGCATGGCAGAATGAGGCTGGACTGGATGGCCCTTGGGGTCTCTTCCAACTCTATGATTCTGTAACCTAAGCAGAACAGTAGAGGACAGGAGGTCTTGGAGATGTCTCATCCACAGGGTTGCCATGAGTTAGGAATGAGTTGAAGGTGGTTAGCAACAGCAAAACCTCTATGTGCAACATATACAGCCATCTATGTGCCACCATGCACAATGCCACCACATCATGTGTCACCATTCATTACACTCCTCCAAACAGGACTGAATACAGAAGGTCTACTTCTGACGAAAAGTGTCCAATGGGTCCACAGGGGAATGTATGCATGAGGAAGACACTGGCCAGTATCTCCAGTCCACCCACCACATCCCCACACTGGCTGCCCAGCCCTTTTGCAGCCACCCGCCTTGTTCCCTTTCCACTCACATGGACAATGTGAATGAAGCAAGAGGGAGAGAAAACCACTGCCTCTGCATGTGCGCTGCTTTATAGCCACTCTCCCCATCATAAACTGGGGGTGGGAGAGAAAGAATCAGGATGAATAAATCTTCCAGGAAACAAAAATCAGGGGAAGTAAAATGAACTCAATGGGGAAACCGAGATAAACAGAATTGAAAACGCCTGCTGGGACAGCTTGGCGCTCTCATAAACTGAAGATATACCGTTTAGCGCCTGCTATCTCCCAGCCCCTGAGCGAATATCCATTACTGCAATGGGAAGGTCTTGGCAGGTGGGGTGAAGCGGATTTAACCCACGCGGGGGGAAGGTGCCCACCGGTTTCCATGATGCCACTGGAGTATCTGCAACCCCCCCCGGACTGAAACCTGAGCCAGGCAAGTAACATCCTTGCTATGATTTTGACCTTTTGCAGAAATTCACCTTTTCCTCTGCTTCAGACTACAGGAGAAGACATTCCACCTAACCATTGGGAACCACAGCCATCCACAACAACCCCACGCTCTTCCAGAACAAGGCATGAAGGCCACACATGTTTTATTATCTGGTAACCTCCAGTACACTTTGGCCAACCCTGTTGGTGACACAGCCATTGTGGCTGCGTTTGTGGTGCCAAAGTTATTGTCCAAGAGAGTATAGAATCGTAGAGTTGGAAGAGACCTCAAGGGCTCTCCAGTCCAACCCCCTTCTGCCATGCAGGAACTCTCAATCAAAGCATACCTGACAGATGGCCATCCAGCCTCTGTTTAAAGACCTCCAAGGAAGGAGACTCCAACACTTTCTGAGGGAGCAATGTGTCGAACAGCTGTTATTGTTTCTACTACTCTTGAGGTGGAATCTTTTCCTGATGCTTGCAGTCATTGTTCCACATTCTAGTCTCTGGAGCAGTAGAAAACAAGCTTGCTCCATCATCAATATTGCAATGACGCTCACCTCCCATGCAGAACTGACCTGTCAAGGGGAGGGCAGGCTCCCAAATATAGCTTAAAGGTAAGGTCTGCATTTATTTATCCATGCATTTATGTTACTTATGCGTTTATGTATGGATTTATGCATTTCATTGGAAGGAGGGGGTTGGTTTTTGTGGGAAGCGGGATGTCTTAATGACATTACAACATCCTTTGGGAGTGCTTTCGCTGTGCAATCCTGCATGGCAGGGAGGTTGGGCAGGTGGCCCCCTCCAGCTCTAAGGTTCTATTATTGTTATTATGCTATTTTCATATATCCTGCCTGCCTCCCAATATAGGGATTCAAGGCAGATTCAGTGACAGGATTCATTGCTCGGACTGGGGCAGAAACCTTGAGACCCCTCAACCCAGTCTAATTGCTGGACCAAAAGATTTTTGCAGATGATGATGATGATTGCTTACCCACCCTCCCCATGGATTGAGGTGGGGGGCAACAACAATTAACTGACTACATAATTAAAAACACATCAGTTTAAAAAGGCAAATTAGATATACATGTATAAAACAAAGGCTGGGTGGCCATCTGTCAGGGATGCTTTGATTGAGAGTTCCTGCATGGCAGAAGGGGCTGGACTGGAAGGCCCTTGGGGTCTCCTCCAACTTTAGGATTCTGTGATTCTATGATTAAAACACTCCACATTTGAAATCCACCATTTAACATTCACAATTCAATTCACAATTTAATTGGAGGAACAGGGGTTGGTTTTTGTGTATTTCTGCATCCACACAGCAGAAATAATCCAGTTTGATCCCACTTTGACTGCTATGGCTCCATGCTATGGAATTCTGGGAGTTGCAGTTTGTTGTGCCATCACAGCATTGCAAAACTGCTGTTCCCAGAATTCCACAGCATGGAGCCATTAAAGTGGATGCAGACTTAATTACCAACTTGCCGCCAATGGAAGAGGTTTGCCAACTCCCCTTAGCCTGACTCTGCCACTGTTCTGACCAAAGCCCAGCATGGATGGGGAGGGAGAGAAGGAGGAAAAGCAATTTCCTTAATGAAAAGACCGTGGTGCCTTTGCTGGAAATGACTTGTGGTCTCTTCCAACTCTATTATTCTATGATTCTATGACTCTGCTATTACCCCGGGAGGATCAGACAAGAAACGAGTGTGAAGTAATTGCTTCTTTCCATCCTAGTCTTGGCAGTGTGCTGGGGGGGGGGAGGGGTCTCACTGGCCCCATGGCCCATGCAGGGCACCCATGGGCCTAGAAAGTGGGCTCATTAGTGGTGCTTATTAAGATCTGGGGCTGTGCAGGTATGTGCATGTGTGCGTGCGCACTGTGTCTCTTTCCTTGCCTGCTTGCTCCGGGCTCATTTGGGAAATGAGAAGCAGCAGGGACTTTAACCGGTAAGAACTTGCTAGAAGTCCCATCATCTAAATATGCTGCTACATCCCAGAGGGCCTTCTCAGTAGCGGCCCCACAAATCTGGAACAGTCTCCCTGAGGACCTCCGTCTGATCACCCCCCTGGAAACATTGAAAAAGAGGCTTAAAACCTTCCTCTTCTGTCAAGCCTTCCCCTCTGGAAAATGAAGTTGTGTATTTTGATCCCATCGACTCACTGCCTCACCCTATTGAATGACTGTTTCAGATTTGTATACTGTATATTGTGTTACTGGTTTTTATCTATTTTTATGATGTGTGTGTAACTGGTTTTAATTCTGTGTAAACCGCTTTGATCTTTTGGAAAAGCGGTATATAAATAAAAATTATTATTATTATTATTATTATTATTATTAAAGGAATCATACTATCATAGAACTAGAAGAGACCAAAAGGGCACTCAGTCTGACTCCATTTTGCCATGCAGGAACTCCCAATCAAAGCATTCCTGACAGATGGCCAACTAGCCTCTGTTTAAAGACCTCCAAGGAGGGAGACTCCATTGCTCTCCATTGAGGGAGTGTGTTCCACTGTCGGAACATCCCTTACTGCCAGGAAGTTCCTCCTAATGTTGAGGAGGAACCTCTTTTCCTGGAGCTTGCATCCATTGTTCCATGATCCATTCTCTGGAGCAGCAGAAAACAAGCTTGCTCCATCCCCAATGTGACACCCCTTCAAATACTTAAACAGGGCTATCATATCACCCCTTAATCATCTTTTTTCCAGGTTAAACATGCCCAGCTCCTTAAGTCGTTCCTCATAGGGCTTCATGGTTTCCAGACCCTTCACCATTTTAGCCATCCTCCTTTGGACACATGGCTCCAGTTTCTCAACATCTTTTTTGAACTGTGTTGCCCAGAACTGGACACAGGATTATTCCAGGTGAGTCCTGACCAGAGCAGAATACAGGGGCACTATGACTTCCCTTGATATAGGCACTATGGTTCTCTGCCCATGCCCAGGGGCTCTCTTCAATGGACTTGTATCCCACCCTTCCTTGTAGGAGCTCAGAATAACCTAACCTTGACAAAGAGATGGCTCTCTGTGCATGCTCAGGGGTCTTTTTCGGTGCATTTCCACCCTGCTCCAGAGGAGCCTTTTACCATTACAATTACAGCGTGAGTGGCTCTCTGCACATGCTCAGGGGGGCTTTTTGGTGAGTTTATATCCCATCCTTCTCCAGAAGAGCCTTTTACTATTACAATTACAACATGAATGGCTCTTTGCACATACTCAAGGGCTCTTCTTTAATGTCATCCCCTTTCTCACAAATAGGCCTGTTATTCTGCCTCTTCTTTACTGGACACAAAAAGAGACACAACCCATCCACAAAGACCCCTGTCTCACCCAAAACCACAAAGCGTGTATGGACGTGTGCATGTGTGTTATTTGTACAGTGGTCCTTTGTACTGCCTCAGTCTCTCTCCTTCTTTCCAACTCCTTGCAATTGCCTTCTTCTCATCACTGCTTAGTTATATTAATGCAGCTCCACAAATTTCTGCAGCGACATTCATGATTACAAGCAAATTGTTCAATAGGCAGTGTGTTCTTTCTGGAGATTATGAATAGGACACATTTCTATGCTCCTGGGCACAATACATTGTAGTAGGACGGAGTATCATGGCACCTGCTTACAGCAGGGGAGAAAAGGATTCCTTCTGATATCCCCCTCCCCACAAAAACCAACCAGCCCCCTTTCTTCCAATTAAATGCATAAATCCATTGCTCCAGCAATTAGACTGGGTTGAGGGGTCTCAAAACTTCTGCCCCAGTCCAAGAGTCAACAGCCACAGTTTAAAGGCATCACTTAGGGGCTGTGCATACATCCTCCAAGGGGCGGTAAGCCATCCTCTCTTTTTGCGCCAGATTGGGAGCGTGGCAACCTCATGCTGCAGCCCCAATCTGGCCTTTCGAGGGCACAAAAAGGAGCTGCAAGAAGTGGCTCCTTTGGGCACTCTTAGCCGCATCACTGCGGCTCTACAGTGCTCCTTCTGCACTGTGTCATATGGATGCAACGCCAGAGAAGTGTCATGACGCTATGTGCCATGTGGAGCAACGTGCGACGTCATGGCACCCTGGGGGTGGAGTCAGGATGTGCCTCATCTGGACACGATGCCTCGACTTTGCCACCAGGCTGGCCTTAATGGCCTGTCTGAAGAGGGCCTTAGACTGAGTTTGGCCACGATCCTGGCATTGAATCATAGAATCTTAAGATCTGAAAGGGGCACAAGGGATATCTCTAACCCCATGCCATGCAGGAATGCACAGCTAAAGCAATCCCAAAAGATGCTGAAGTGCTTCTAAGATCCGCTCCTCCTGCTTCTGCAGAGCAGAATGGGTCCTTCAGAAAGCATCTACGTTAGCTGTGGGGAACTGAGGCTGAGCAAAAGGCATGTGAAAGCAGTGAGGAAGAGGAAGAGTAACTTTTAAAGGAAAAGGCTTCATTCCAGTGATGTAGACTTGGGTCAATTTACTCAGGCTCAGTTTGGACCTAAGTCACTTCAGTGGCTTGACTTGGCCAAAATGACCCCCTGACTCGACTTGAGACTTCTATATTTTTAGTGACTGAGTTGCTGGTGCCAAAGTGTGGGGTGCCTTTCTCAGGAGGAGCCAGCAAATGCATTAGGTAATGGGCTTGAGACAGAAGGAGCCTTAGGAACCCTGGTGGTGCAGTGGTTACATGCTGGTTCTGTAGCCACAAGGTTGTGAGTTTGATCCCAGGGTTCCACAGTTGACTCAGTCTTCCATTCTTTTGTAGGTTGATAAAATGAGTACTCTTCTTGTTGGGGGCAATTGGCTTACAGATTGTAAACTGAAAACACTGCATATCAGAGGAGCCTTCTAAAGGGGACAGTCTGACAAGCAGACCCCAACCCCCACCTCAAGCCCATTGCCCAACATCTAAGGAATCCCATACAGAGGAGTCAGACCTCAAAAAGTTTCTAGCTCTAGACGGCAGCTGTTCCCTGGATCTGAGCAGCTGGTAGTAGATGCAGCTGATGAAGATCTTCAGGAAAATGGGCCCCACTTCAGCCAGAGCTGGGGACACCAAAAAGACACCTCCTTTCCTTGCAGCACATTGATGGGAAAGGCAGCGGTGTAGGATTCGACACCTCCTGGAGAAGCTTAGATGAGAAAGGCTGAACAATTAACTACTGGGTTTTTTGGGCTATGTGGCCATGTTCTAGGAAGAAAATATTCTAGAACAGGGGTAGGCAACCCTTTTGAGCCGGGGGCCGGGTTGCTGTCCCTCAGACAACTGGGGGGCCGAAGCCAAAAAAATAAATAATTAAATAATTTTTTTAAAAAAATTAAATAAATAAATAAAGCGGGACAAATGTAGGACAACATTTTCAAATGCAGTGGTGCCTCGGGTTACGAAATTAATTCGTTCCGCGGCCGCTTTCGTAACCCGAAAAGCCTTCGTAAGCCGAAAACCCATAGGCGCTAATGGGGAAAAGCCACGATTTCGTGTGAAATAGTGCCGAAAAGCACCAAAAAATTTTTCGTAACCCGAAAAAACATTCGTAACCCGGAACAATTATTTCCTATGGGATTTTTTCGTATCCCGGAAATTTCGTAACCTGGGTATTTCGTATCCCGAGGAACCACTGTGGTGGACACTTTTTTTAAAAACGTGGAGGACAAGCAAAAAAATTTGCTGATTTTTAAAAAAATGTTAATATAAATGCATGTTTCTGAGGCGTCTATAGACAATTGCCCCCCTTGCCCCTGCGCGCGAGAGGGCAAAGGCCCCAGCGGCAATTGGTGGCAGGACCAGGCTGGGGCCGGTCCCAAGGCCTCGCCGGGCCACATCTGGCCCGCGGGCCGCAGGTTGCCTACCCCTGTTCTAGAATATGGGCACATAGCTCGAAAAACCCACAAAAAGCCATGGATGCTGGCCATGAAAGCCTTCGACTTCACAATTAACTACTTGGCATCTCAAGGCTAGGCAGCTTAGAAGTATCTTGAGAATGCATTTGGATTCTTGACCTCTGGATTGACTTGCATTTTATGTCTCTTTCCTTTTCCCTTTTGGATTTGGTTATCCTGACTGCTGGCCTCTCAAGAAGGATCCTAGAATGGGGGAGAAGCCTGCTACCGAGTCTCCCTTCAGCTTTGGAGAAGTCCGAGATTTCCTGTGCTTGACCAGGACTGGCTTGACCCACCAGGGATGGCTTCCCTGCTACTGTACCCTGCATCCCAGGGCACTTGTTACCTTTAGCAATGGGATAAGCTATCCCTCCATTTTGTTCTCTGTTCCCAGTGAGGACCATGCTGTCAGGGGGATTCTGGGCATTGCAGACCAAAGAAAGATCTTTTCCAAGCTTTGCATGAGTTCCATGCAGCAGCCAGATGAACCAGTGAGCAGGATTCTCTTCTGACCAATATGAGATAGGAAGCAAACATCTCCAAGATCCAAGTAAGTATCCCTGAATATATATAATAAGCCACTAGGAGTTGAGCCAATGTGGTGTAGTTGTTGGAGTGTTGGAGTAGGGAGACCAGGTTTCGAATCCCCGCTCAGCCTTGGAAATCCACAAGGTGACTTTGGGCAAGTTGTATTAGCTTCAAAGGAAAGCAATGGGAGCGAACCTCCTCTGAATCTTGACTAGAAAATGCTATAAGAGGCAGCATGGTGCAGTGGTTTGAGTGTTGGACTTCTGAGATCCTGCCTTCTCACTAGGAAGCATGGCACAGCCATGTGGGGCTTGGAAAAGATCATTCTTTCCAGTAAAGTACAGGTGGTATCTTTGCGCATTGTGGAGGGAGCAAGTGAATAGTAAACCCCCGCAGAGCTCCAACAACGATATCCACATGCATAAGGGAAAGTGTTACCTGCACCCAGAGACTAAAGCAGAACCACTCTTTCCACCTCCTTAATGGCCACTTCTGCAGGCCAAATGAGACATGGGCAGGCCATGTGTCCCTCTTGCCAACCCACACTCTCCCTGGCAACATCTCCCTAGTAACATCCAGCCAAAGAAACACATGTGACGTGAAGTCCTTGCATTCAGTACTTCCCAGTTCTCTGCAAACAGCAGCCAATTAACTGGCCTGCAGACGCAATGCAATGCCAGCCTGTGCTTCTTTTGTAGGTACAACCAGGAGAGCATGAGGAGGGCTGGCAGCAAGAGCTCTTCCTCCAAAGAGACTCATTCAGCCCTGGCTATCAGCAGAGCTCCACACACTGAGATCCATCGATCTCAATGGCCCTGCGCTGGGCTAGACCTCTGGCAATGGTCTCTTAATGGGGAACATCTAGAGTCATAGAATCGTTAAGAGTCAACGACTACAGCTGTGGAGATCACAGTTCGATTCCCCACTTGAGCATAAAAACCCACTGGGTGACCAAGTCACAGTCTCTCAGCCTCAGAGGATAGCACTGGCCAGTGGCATCACTAGGGCCAGGGTAACCCCGCAGCAAATTGCTTTTGCCCAAGCCTACTGGGAAGGACAAGATTCTGCCCTATCCTCTCCTTTCCCTTTTTCTGAATAAATTGAGAGCAAGCTACTCTCTTTTTGAACAGCCGGCATCATATAGTGGTTTCAGCTTGGACCATGAACCTGAAAACCAGAGTTCGAAGCCTTGCTCAGCCATGGGTTCCCATTGTGGGGCTAGTCGTACTCTCTCAGCCTCAGAGGATGTCGATGGCAAATCTTCTCTGAAGAATCATGCCAACAAAAAAAAACATGATAGGTTTACCTTACGGGTGCCATAAGTCAGACACGATTTGAAGGCACAAAACAACAGCAAAGCTACTTTTACACATTGAACTCAGCTTGCAGAAAATGAAGTGAACGGAGGAATAAGGGGGAAAGTGGTGGGAGGAGAAAGAAACTGGGACATTTTAAAAACTGCTGAAGAAATGGGATGGCAGGGGATTCATTGGGATTGTGCCTGAAAAACTTGGACAGTTGGAAGGTGCGCTTCCAATGTTCAAGGCACATGTTCATACACTGAGCAGAGCTGCTGAGCTCCACTTCTCTAATAGTTATGAGCAGAAGAGGTGAGTTTATATCCAGACTGTGCTGGCTTTTCATTTTACTGCTTTTCAGGTCCGAATGCCACCAAATGCGCAGAATTCAGGCAATCCATTGTTCTCTTGTTCAGTTGGAACCCTACTTCTTGGATTGTCTGAATGCTGCTCTTTTGACATGGGCAAGGGTTAGGAGGATGTAGGTATCCCCATGAAGGGATGTCATATTGGGGATGGAGCAAGCTTGTTTTCTGCTGCTGCAGAGACTAGGACCTGAAGCAATGGATGCAAACTACAGGAAAAGAGATTCCACCTAAACATTAGGAGAAACTTCCTAACAGTCAGGGCTGTTTGACAGCGGAACACACTCCTCTGGAGACTGTAGTGGAGCCTCCTTCCTTGGATGTCTTTGAACCAAGGCTGGATGGCCATCTGTCAATGGGGATGCTTTGATTGAGAGTTCCTGCATGGCAGAATGGGGTTGGACTGGATGGCCCTTGAGGTCTATTCCAACTCTAGGATTCTATGATTCTGTATGATTCTCCCCAGCACAAAGGAGGCAGCCCCTAACTTACATGAGCCACAGCAGAAAGCAGTTTAGACCACAGGCCTTTAGGAAGTGTGATCAACAGGGGGGACATTGCAGAAGGATGGAGGCCTTTGGGCCTGGCTGTCAATACTATTCTAATGTTTCTGTTCCTGCAGCTCTTTTGATGACTGTTATTATGGGGGTGGGGATGGCAATTGAGTATGGCTTATTCTTTGTCATCATTCGTGGTGTTTATGGTGGTTCAGAGTGCTCAGAGAGACTGAATTGCCAGCTTTGTTTTACTCCGGCAAGGACAGGTTTCTCCCTTCCCAGCCAAAGAGACCTGGCTGAATCAGCCAAGAAGCACCAAACAAGCTGTCAGAGGGAAGTCAGCCCACTGGGAGACTCCCTCTGCCGTCCAGGTTAGGTTCCACCTGGTTTTGTAAGAATCAAAGAACCATTGAGTTGGAAGAGACCCCAAGGGCCATCCAGTCCAACCCCCTTCTGCCATGCAGGAACACACAACCCAAGCCACCTTGGACAGATGGCCATCCAGCCTCTTGTTTAAAAACTTCCCAAGAAGGAATCATAAATTTGGAAGAGACCCCAAAAGCCATCCAGGCTTAGAGTTGGAAGAGACACCAAGGGCCATCCAGTGCAACCTCATTCTTCCAGGCAGAAAGACATAATCCTATTATTATTATTATTATCTTATATCCCACCTTTCTCCCAACATAGGGACTCAAGCATCCAAGTCTTCTCTGGGACAGATGGCCATCCAGTCTCTGTTTAAAGACCTTCAAAGAAAGAGACTCCATCACTCTCCATTGAGGGAGTGTGTTCCACTGTCGAACAGCTCTTAATGTGGAGGTGGAATCTATTTCTTTGTAATCATAGAAACTTAGAGTTAGAATCATAGAAGAGACCACAAGGGCCATCCATTCCAACCCCATTCTGCCATTCAGGAAGACAGTGTTGGGGTGTATGTTGAGGTAAAAATAACAGCAAAGTCTTGGAGGTACATTAACAAAGGCCCGGTACAGACTGGTGCCATAGCCTCAGGCCGTCTCTTACAAACACCCCGCAACCCTAGCATGTCTTCTGTATGTCAAAATGGTGGCACCCTGTACAGATGGGCACCACCATTGGCTCACTGCAGCGTCATTATGACGCCACAAAAAGAACCCACTTTTTGCAGGTACTTTTTGTTCCCCAAAGAAGCCGCGCAGTTTGTCCCCTGCGGCTTCCTCGTGGAGCAAACCAGGGCGCCAGCAGACCGCCCTTTTTGGGCTGTCTGTGCCAGGCTGAAAATAGCTTTACTCAGCAGAGTCAGAAAATACTTGAAGCAAAAACATAGTAGAATGGCTCAGTACAAAAAAGCAAAAATTAACATAGGCCCCATTCATACTGACCTTTTTGCACTGGATGGAACTGGGCAGATTCGGCCCCCCCAATACCTCCGGAAGCAAGTGCCCACTACCACAATCAGGGTATTTTAACCCTGAATACCCTTGTAGCTCCTGCGGAGAAACCGGTTTAAAATGAAGGTGCCTTTGCTGTCAATCAAGTTCAGTTCCGCTTTTGTCATAGGTGACGTTTCCTGCAGCCATTGGGCAATCGGAAGTGTGCTTCTCCCTCCTTTTAAAAAAAACAGGCAGGAGTGTGCACATATTCTGTCAAATTTAAAAACCTCCAGGGGTGTGTGTTGTGTGTATTTGGGTCACTGCAGATTATGGTAACCCTAAAACTACCTGATCCTGGGGTTTTCTTGGCAAGATTGGTTCCAAGGAGATTTGCCATTTGCCATTGAGGCTGAGAGAATGTGACTTCCCCAAAGTCATGGGTTTCCGCCGCCTTCCAGCCTCCCCTTCGCTTCCAGCCCAATGTTACCTCTGAGGCCCTTGCCTCCCCCATGCATCCTCTTCCCATCACAACAACAACAACAACAATAACAATTCCTCACCCCAGAATGCCATCTCTGCAACCTCTTGCTTTGCCACCCCAGAATGCCTCACATACACATACAACAACAACAACAACAACAATAATAATAATTCCTCACCTTGGAATGCCATCTCTGCATCCTTTGCTTTCCCTCATTGCCACCCCAGAATACACATATGTAGCAAAAGCATTCTGTATCAATTTGCCAAATTGAAAGAGAAACATTTGTAATATTCACAGTGTAGCATTTGCATATAAAATTAGAAAAAAGCCTTTTGCAAAATGCATGCTGGGAGCAAGCAAATGAAAGGGAAAGTGGCACACAAGCAGACACACGTTCTACCTATATATGTATCTACCTGTAGCAAAAAGCATGCGCATAGTCTGTCAAAAATAAAAAATAAAAAGAGAAAGTTGTCTGCGAGAGCGGAGGCTTGCTCCGTTCCCTGCCTTCCCTCTGACCTGCCCTGAATTGACCCTTTCTCCGGCTTCCTCCTCCTCCTCCTCCTCCTCCTCCTGCTCCCCCGTTACCCCAGTTCTGCCCTTGGCACCCCTGGCTCCATCCATCACCCTGATTGCCCTTGGTACCCATCCTCCAGCTCCTGCCTTTTTCTCCTCCTCCTTTTCCTCCTCCCAATGCTGCCCTCCACTGTCCCCTTCCCCCCTCCCCGGCTTCATCCTCTTCCTCCTCCTCTGTCACCTCGATGAAAGGGAGGCATGTTCCACCCACTGCCCTCCCTCTGACCCAAATCCTTCCCCTGAACTTGAACCGATCATGATTGGGGACAAGTTCATATTCGCCCAACCCAGTTTTTTTCAAAAGATACAGCTTTTACTCTGTTTCCAAAGGACCCGCACCAAGGGGCACTTGCCCTGGAACAGGTGTGCAAAACTCAAATTCGCTTGTGGGAAATTCGGGGTGAATATGAACTTCATGTGCATAATTTGGTTCCTGATCAGGGGTAAAAGGTAGTCTGAATGGTCCCATGGCACAGCTTCTAGTACAGTAGCATACGAACTCAGTATAAACAGCATTACCAATTCCAGCAGCATCAGCGTCAAAAAGGCGTGGGTTAAATGTTCTGGAGCATGGACCCCCTCTTGGAATCGCTTCAGCAATTCAGATTAAGTGGGAACCAGGGTCGTTTGAATCAGTTCAAACCAAATTGCTATCCAGTTTAAAAGGTAGTGGGAATGAGGCCTATGATTCAATTTCTATGATTTGTATAACTTGGATGCTAAGGAGGTTCAGGCCTGGTTAGTATTTGGAATGCAGGCTGCCTGTGAACCCAAGGTGCTGTAGGCTGTATTTCGAAGAAAGGCAAAGGCAAAGCACCACTAAATACTTCTTCATAGAAAATGCTATGAAAGTCATGGGGTCGCCATAACAGGTGACATAGTACAGCCTGCCCTCAATATGGCGCACCATCTCCTTGGCGTGACATGGGCCACTCTTTGTGCAAGCCACCTTCTCTTTCCATGCTCTCCTTGGCCTGAGCACCATAATCCACCCCTTTGTCTCCTGAAGCATCCTCTGCCTGCAGTCAGTACCCGATAGGCAGCAGGAGTGCCATCGTCCTCCCCTCCCTTCCGGCAAGCCATCTGTCCTCTTTTGTTCTGGCTTTGTTAAAACTGGAGAGGCTGTATCAGGCGATGAGCTGATTCCTTCCAGTAATTATGCAATTGCCCTTTTCCAGGCGAAAGTGCCGGCCTTGGCGGGCAACAGCGAACGTGCCGCCGAGTGCCAAGGGACGGTGATTGTTTTCTAAGTGGGCAGAGAAGAATACTTCCCCCTGACCCTATTTATTGTCATATTAGTGGCAGAATTATCTCAAATTTGCTCTATAAATTAAAGACACACACAAAAAAGGCAAGCCAGATCAGAGATTGCCATCAGGACTGAAGCTGCTCACCTTGCCAAGGAATTTGCATTAACCTTGAAAACCAGAACACGCTTCCAATTCTCCTCCAGCGCCAACCAGAAGGAGGAAGGGAAGGAGACCCATGAGGATGGGGATGGGGAAAGCAGTGCCCTCTTTGGTTTATGCCCTCTGGGAGAAAGGAAAATGATTAGGAAACACCACCTGAACATCTGGGATTTCTCAAGAGCATACCAAGCAAGGTGAAGGAAAGACATGGAGAGGGCAGCTACCTGCATCCCAATCAGGTTCTCCAGCCTTCTCAAGTGTCCATGAAGGACCATGTGTCTTCTGGCTGATGCACCGTAGGCTGCATCCATAGAAGTACAGTGTCTAGACTGTGGGAAGTAGTAGTGCCACTCTATTCTGCTTTGGTCAGGCCCCACTTGGAATATTGTATCCAGTTCTTGGCACCACAGTTCAAAAAGGACCTTGAGAAACTGGAGCATGTCCTAAGGAGAGCGACTAAAGTGGTGAAGGGTCTGGAAACCATGAAGCCCTATGAGGAGAGATTTAGGGAGCTGGGGGTGTTTAGCCTGGAGAAGAGATGGTTAAGAGGTGATATGATAGCCCTGTTTAAATACTTGAAGGGATGTCATGTTGAGGAGGGAGCAAGCTTGTTTTCTGCTGCTCCAGAGACTAGGAGAAAATGGAGCAATGGATGCAAGCTCCAGGAAAAGAGGTTCCACCTCAACATTAGGAGGAACTTCCTGACAGTAAGGGCTGTTCAACCATGGAAGATGCTGCCTTGGAGTTTGGTGGAGCCTCCTTCTTTGGAGGTCTTTATACAGAGGCTGGATGGCCATTTGTCATGGATGCTTTGATTGAGGGTTCCTGCAGAAGAAGGTTGGACTGAATGGCCCTTGGGTTCTCTTCCAACTCTAGGATCCTATGATTCTATGAAGCAATTGATTCCGTCATTGTGTTCATGCTGGGACTAGCAACTGGATTTAGGCCAAAAAGAAATAACTTTGTTCCTTTTGCAGTGTAACTGAAACCTTTTATTACTTTTATAGTTAGGGGGATGTGGCATCACTAAATGGCGGAGGAAGAGGATAATTTGGAGCATTCAGATGGGCGGGAGGATCCAAAGTAAATAGAAGTCACTGCAAGAGGAAAGACTATCATCCCGTTTATATTTGTAAATAGGTCATGTAATTACTCTTGGGCCCTAGAACTATAACTGAAACTCATTAAGACAGAGAGAGCACACATTGCCATTGCAAACCCCTCTCTAGCTAGAATTTGAAAAGATAACAAAAGAAATCCAACTGGCCGACAGAGGCACCCTGGATTTTTGGGATTTCGGGTGGATAGATACCAGGACAAGATATCCTAAATAGTGGCCACCATAGTAGTACTTCTCCCACTTCCTGTAAAGTTATTTTTTCCTAAACTAGGTTTAAAAAATTACAAGGAAATGTGGAAGCCTTTTGTATTTTTCATTCTGCATTAGGGTTTCCTGCTCAGGATGGTCACAAGCTCTGAACTTTCTGGGTCAAAACCCAAGAGTGAGTGATAACCCCTGGAGATGTCATTAACTGTTGTACATTAAGTACCGTTAAGCAACATTAAGTGATGCCCACAGCTTGCCATTAAAACACACACACAAAGAGAGAGAGAGAGAGAGAGAGAGAATATTGCCTATTGACAAGAGGGAGTGTGTCTAAAGGGGGGGGGGGGGGGGGGTTGAAAAGA
Organism: Sceloporus undulatus; assembly: GCF_019175285.1. NCBI lineage: Eukaryota > Metazoa > Chordata > Lepidosauria > Squamata > Phrynosomatidae > Sceloporus > Sceloporus undulatus. The sequence continues at coordinate 1,797,054 of NC_056525.1, read as the reverse complement.
GACTTAGGGAGCTGGCAATCTTTAGCCTGGAGAAGAAATGGTTAAGAGGTGATATGATAGCTCTGTTTCAGTATTTGAAGGGGTGTCACATTGAGGAGGGAGCAAGCTTGTTTTCTGCTGCTCCAGAGGCTAAGAGCAATGGATTCAAGCCACAGGAAAAGAGATTCCACCTCAACATTGGGAAGAAATTCCAGACAGTAAGAGCTGTTTGACCATGGGATAGGCTGCCTTGGTGGAGTCTCCTTCTTTGGAGGCTTTTAAAGTAGAGGACGGCTGGGCATCTCTGCCAGGGAAGGCTTGGAGTGTGTCTTCCTGAATGGCAGAACGGGGTTGGACTGGATGGCCCTTGGGGGTATTTTTCAACCCTAGGATTCTATGACTCTATGAAGAGAAGGTTAAGGGGTGACATAGAATCATAGAGTTGGAAGAGACCCCCAAAGGGCCCTCCAGTCCAACCCCCCTTCTGCCATGCAGGAACTCTCAATCAAAGCATACCTGACAGATGGCTATCCATCCTCTGCTTAAAGACCTGCAAAGAAGGAGACTCCATAACTCTCTGAGGGAGTGATTTCCACTGTCGAACAGTTCTTACTGTCAGGAAATTCTTCCTAACGTGTGAGGTGGAATCTCTTTTCTGGAGCTTGCATCTGTTCCGTTGTCCTCAGTGTTTATCTACACGGAGGTTTTTGCAGCTCAGATCCAGGGTGACCTCCTGCTTCAGCTATACGATTCACGTCCTAACGTGAGTGTTTTTATCACACCGGTTTTCCCTTCCGTTGCCCTTCCGAACTGAAGGAGAATCGAATCCAAGGCAAGTCACGTGATACGGATTCAGGCAAAGCAGAGTGAGTGCAATTGTTTTCCACCACCGGTGCATCCATGGGAATAAAACTATTCAATTGGACCCTTGCGCATGCCAGTGGGGGCTTGGGATGCCTCCTGAACCTTTGCACTTCCGGGGTGAAGAAGGGGACCTGGCTCCATTCCACCGGAATGACAGCTGCCCCTTTCTTCCTCCCTTCTATTCTCCCATCCCTGGCAGCCAATTCAAAGGGTCTCCGTGTCAGAGCCCCCATCCATTTCAGCCACATCGACATTATCCACCTGTTCATTTCCTCATCTATTTTCATCTATCTCTCCTTCGCTTTGTAGCGTTGCCTTCTCTTAGGTTGCATCCACACTGGGGAGATAATCTGGTTTAATCCAGTTTAACTGTCCTGGCTCAGTGCTATGGAATTCTGGGAACTGTAGTGTCCTGAGACATTGAGCCTTCTCTGCCAGAGAGCTCTGGTGACTCAGCAAACTAATAACTTATTATTGTTATTATTTTAAAATGTGCTTTCTGCAACCGAACCTGTTTATCTTGGACTGGCCTTTTTAGTCTCAACGGCTTGAGAAGCGTGGGTGAGTCCTTTTGAATCTTCGTTCGTGAAGTAAAGCCAGAGATAATTTTAAAATAATAAAAATAAATATATTATTATCATTCATCATCATACATCAATCATCATATCATTATGGGAGTTGGAGTTTGTTGTGGGGTCCTTGGCTTGAGGCTATGGAATTCTGGAACTGGAGTTTGTACTCCCCTCAGCCTCTTGATGGCCCCTCCGTTGCTCCCATCTCCCTCAGCCTCCTGTTCATTCCCTCCATCCTGTTATCTACCCTTCTGAGCGACAGAAGCAACTGGGGCAAAATTGCAGTGCAGCCTCATCGGAAAATTTGCCTCTTGGAGGTTGGGGGGGTGTACTGGAGGGAAGCAAAGTTGCATTCCACACCAGACCAATTTGGAGTGAAAAATCGAAGTGAGCTTGAATGCAAACTGTGAATTCACTTTTGTACTGAATTCACCAAAGTGAGGAGTCAATTTGGATTCATTGCAGAAGGCCACAGAAGGAGCTCCCATGGAAATGAAATCAAGGTGATAACATATTCACGTTATGATGTGAATCCGCATCATTGGACCCACAGTCACCCGGATCTGAGCTGCAAAAAGCTGCAAAAAGCTCCGGTGTGATAAAACATGAGCATTGGGCAGCAGAAAACCACTTGCTCTCTCCTCAGTGTGACATCCCTTCAAATATTTAAAACGGGCTCTCATATCACCTCTTAACCTTCTCTTATCCAGGCTAAACATCCCCAGCTCCCTGAGTTGCTCCTCATAGGGCTTGGTGGTTTCTAGATTCTTCACCATTTTGGTGGCCCTCCTTTGGACATGCTCCAGTTTCTCAACATCCTTTTTAATTGTGGTGCCCCGAACTGGACACTGGATTAATCCAGGTGGGGCCTGACCAAAGCAGAATAGAGTGGCACTATTACTTAGCATATGATAGATCCTAGAATCGTAGAGTTGGAAGAGACCGCAAGGGCCCTTATCCAGTCCAACCCCCTTCTGCCATGCAGGAAATCAAATCAAAACCTCCCTGACAGATGGCCATCCAGCCTCTGTTTAAGACTCCAAGGAAGAGACTCTATCACCCTCCGGAAGGAGTCTGTCCACTGTCGAACAGCCTTACTCTCAGGAAGTTCCTCCTAATGTTGAGCGTGGAATCTCTTTTCCTGTAGCTTGCATCCATTGTTCCGGGTTCTGTTCTCTGGAGAAGCAGAAAACAAGCTGCTTCCTCCTCAATGTGACATCCCTTCAAATATTTAAACAGGCTATCATATCACCTCTTAACCTCTTTTCTCCAGGCTAAACATCCCCAGCTCTCTAAGTTGTTCCTTACTAGACATTGTTCTCCGGCCCCCTTCACTTTTTAGCGCCCTCTTTTAGCACGCTCCAGTTTCTTCAATGTCCTTTTTGAATTGTGGTGCCCAAAACTGGAAACACATATTCCAGGTAGGGCTGACCAAAGCAGATACAGTGGCACTATTACTTCCCTGATCTAGACACTATACTTTTATTGATGCAGCCTAAAATTGCATTGGCCTTTTTAGCTGCCGCATCACACACTGTTGACTCATGTTCACTGTGGTCTACGTGACTCCTAGATCCCTTCACAAGTAGTTACTGCTTTGATGAGCCTAAAATAGCATTGGCCTTTTTAGCTGCCACATCACCACTGTTTAGGACTCCTAGTCCCTTTCCCTTTCACCGTAGTCTCCCTTTACCGGTGTTCCCCATCCTATTATTCTGCATTGCATTTCCAATGATAGCTCTTGTTTAAATCAGCTTCAAGATGGAGCGAGCTTGCTTTTGCTGCTCCTGAGACCTTAGAAGAACAATGGATTCAGCTACAGGAAAAAAAAGATTCCAGCTCATCATTTGAAGAAGGTCATGAGGATAAGAGCTGTTCAACTGCTGCTGCCTCAGAGAGGGTTAGTGGCTTCTTTATCTTCAGAGGGTTTTTATACAGAGGCTGGTTGGCCCTCTGTCTTCCTGGCATGGCTGAAGGGAGTTGGGCTGGATGCGCCTTGGGGTCCACTCCAACTCTATTATTCTACGATTCTATAAAGGGGCGTTCCAGGTCAAGACGAAATTAGAGTATTATTCCTTCTCGCCTTAGTCAGCTCTTGGTATCCATGGATTTCTTATCCACGATTCATGCATCCATGGCTTGATGAAAATATTGATATATTTCTGGAAAGCAAACTTGATTTTGCCATTTTATATTGGGACACCATTTCACTTGCCACTGTATTTAATGGGACTTGAGCATCCATGGATTTTGGTATCCATGGGGTGGTGGTGATAGTCCTGGAACCAAATCCCAGCAGTACCAATGGCCCATTGTACTTAGAAATCATGATCATTTAATGTAGCTCACTTGCTTGTAACCAGAAGTGCATGAAGAGCAGAGCAAAGGGTGAGTCCTGGCCGGAACCACAATACTGGGAGGGAGGAGGAAGCTGAGTAGTACAGATGGCCCTCCACAGTGGCAGCTTTGACTTTTGGATTTGATTATTTGTGGATTTGATTAATATGTTCTTTCTAGGAATTGGCACAATTCTGAGAGAGGGCGACCATAGAGTTGTGCTGGAGACCTAGAAGTCCTGGAGGGAACACTTCTCTAGGCATTTGTAGGTCCTCCGTGTGATTCATGTTCAACTTCTGGCCGATGTTTCCCATAGAGTTGCACTGGAGGACCTGGAGATCCCTAGAGAGGTCTTCTCTTATGTAAAAAGAGTTGTCTTTTTTTATTTGTAGTTTTTCCACATTCACGGGGGTCCTTCACCCTGAACCCCAGTGAATGTGGAAGGACTGTATCCCATATACCACCCCACTTGTGTAAATGCTATAACACCACATGTAAATCATGTACTGTAAATGTATATACACCCTACGTCGCGGTCTTTTAAGTTGAAGCAAACAAAAATCAATGGCCTCATTCCCATTATCTTTTAAACCGGATTGAATCAGTTTTTAACTGGTTCAAATGCCTTGGTTCCCACTTCAATCAAATTGCTGAAGCAATTCCGAGAAGTGGGTGGGCCATGCGCTAGACCATTTAAACACATATTTTTACACTGATTTTTTTCTGTTTTCTTTTTTGATAAACGTATCTGTGCAAGTGGGACCACATGTGGCTGGAATCGATTCAAATTTTTCTCTTCGGCCGGCTGGAACAGAATCATTTGAATGAATCATTTGTGAATGGGAACCACAAGTGGATTACTTTGGAGGGGGGGAAAATGGATCGGGGCAGCAATGTTGTGGGAACCACGCTCCGCTGTCGAATCGATCCATCATTCAAATCGCCACCAATTTATCTGTAAATGTGAATGGGGCCATGAAACCTTGCACATTGCATCAAGCCTAGCTGAGGCTTGCCCAGAGCCCTTTTCTCCTGCTTAGAGATGAGACCCACAGAACTGGAGGATTTGCATCCAGAGATGACCCATGGAAAGTGGAGGCTCGGGGCAGGCCCTGGGATTTGTCAACCTGAGTCTGCATTGGACCATGCTGAGCTATGGATTTTTACTGTTGTTCGTTTTAGAGCGGCCTGGGAACACCGTTTTAAAGATGATAAATTTATATTTCTCTGATTGCATCATGCCTTTTATTTATTGTAATCTCCTTGTAAGAGGTTTTAAGTCCTGAAAGGCAATTTAGAAATCTATTTTAATAAGCAAAGAAAGCAGCCAGTGAATGCGTCTCTCAATGCAAAACGCAGCAGAAGATTCCTTCTTTCCTAGCAAAGCGCAGAAGGGGATGTTGCAGAGGAATCAAAATCTCACGTCCCTCTCCTTCTTTCACCCGCTGAGAAAAACCCGCGTGCGCACCATTTGCTGCGCCCAGTGCCTGGCTTTTCCAGAAAGAGAGGGCTGTTTAAAAAGATGCTGTGAGATGGAGGCTGTTTCCACAAGAGGGCACTTCAACGGGTTTTTCTTTCCTTTTCACATTCTTTCAAATGCAAAACCCGGCAAGAGCCACATTGAACAGAGTGTGCATTCTGCTTTGAAACCTGGCATGCTCATCATCAAATTTGCAGGGTGACCAAAATAGGAGGAGCAGCTCACCCAAAAGGAGAGGTTCAAAGTCAAAACAACCTGAATAGATTGGAAAGCTGGGCAAAAACTAAGAAAATTAATTGCAACAGGAGAAATGTAGTACTGCACTTGGGTAGAAAAAAACAAAATGCATAGATATAGGATGGAGGACACCTGGCTTAAAGAGAGTTACACTGTGTGAAAGGGACTGGAGTCCAAGTGGACCACAAGTTGAACATGAGACAATGTGTGATGGCAGCTAAAAGGCCAATGCAATTTTAGGCTGCATCAATAACGTTATAGTTGTTAGATCAAGAGAAGTAATGTGCCACTGTTATCTCCTTTGGTCAAACTTCACTGGAATAAAATGAGTCCAGTTCTGGGCAAAACAATTCAAAAAGGACATGAGAAACTGGAGCCATGTGTCCAAGGAAGGCCACCAAATGGTGAAGGGTCTGGAAATACCAAAACCTTGAAGAGCAACTTAGAGAGCTGGGTAGTTGTTTAGCCGGAGAAGAGTGGTTAAGAGGTGATATGAGAGCCTTGTTATGTCTTTGAAGGGTGTCACTTGAGGAGGGAGCAAGCTTGTTTTCTGCTGCTCCAGAGAATAGGACCCAGAACAATGTATGTAAGCTCCAGGAAAAGAGATTCGAACTAAACATTAGGAGGAATGTCCTGACAATAAGAGCAAGTGGGCTAAATAATGTATGAGAGTGTGAAGATGTTCCCTTGGAGGGTGGTGGAGTCCCCCTTTTTGGAGGTCTTTAAACAGTGGCTGAATGGCCATCTGTCACAGGGAGTGCTTTGATTGGGATTTCCTGTATGGCAGAATGGGTTGGATTGGATGGCCCTTGGGGTCCCTTCCAAGTCTATGATCCTATGAACAAGGTTAGAGGTGATGGTGCCACAATTCAGGTAAAACAGCAGCCAGAAGTCATTGCAATAAAAAACTGAAGTGGCTGGAAAGTTCCCTGCTGGAAACTGGAAGAAATCAGGTGAATGCAAAGTTTCCACATGAGATAACAGAAGAGGGATGTGAAGTCAAAGGTTTTCATGGCCGGCATCCATAGTTTTCTGTGGGTTTTTTTGGGCTATGTGGCCATGTTCTAGAAGAGTTTATTCCTGAGTTTTCCAGCATCTGTGGATGGCTCTTAGAAAAGATACATATCCCCAAAAAGCCCACAGAAGAACAGGGGAATCCTCAGTGGCTGAAACAAAGGGAGTCTGTGTCCGGGTGTTGTGACAAGAGTGGCTCTCTTGGGTGTTGCTGCTTCAATTGCCAGCCACTAAGCGCATTAGCCACGGTATTTGCAAATGGAGCAATGGCGAACCACAGCGTCCCCCCCCCCCTTTTGTGTATGTCTGTGTGGCTGTTTAGCAAAGCACTTCAGTGCCTGGCTTGAGCAGGAAGTTTCTGGCTGGGAGGAAGGGCGGTTGTGTGGGCGGCAGGCGTGGCACCTCCTGGCATGCACAGGCTGCCTGCAATGGAGGCATGAATAATTGAAGGTGTTTGCCTGAAGGGAAAGTTAAGAGGAGGAAAGGGGATGTGTGTGTACTGCAGCAGAAACAGCCTCCTGAAGGGTGAGGGAGCCAAGCCAGTTACTGTGGGCATCTAGAAAGAGATGCCAGGCTGGCACTTTGTTTTGTTGTCTGCTCATCCTGCAAGAGCCTGGGTTTGCAAGAAACACAAGAGGGCAAAGGAAGGGCAAGAGGGATTCGGTCCAACTATTCACCTGGCCCAGTGAAAAGGAGGGAGGGAAGGAAGGCATTTCTGTGCTCACTGCAACACTGGCAGATGCCTCCGGGTGGAAAGGCAGTCTCTGTCCCTTGGCAGCAAAGAACAGAAAAGAGGGTTTTGGGCAATTTGCAGAAATATACTTTAAAGTGAGAGGAAGGACAAGGAGAGGGCTAGTATTTTGGCACAAGGTGCATGGCGTAAGCTCTTTGCCTGCGTCGGGAATTACCTGGCATAGGAATGAGCACAAAGGAGAGATTTAAAGAGACGAGGAAAGAGGGATGGGGTCTTGCTTCTGTTGTTGTTGTTGTTGTTGTTGTTGTTGATAGCCTGCCTTTCTCCTAGTATTGGGACTCAAGATGGCTAACAAAATTTAAAACAGCACAAGTTAAAAACAACACAAAGCATTAAAATTCAACCCCCCCCCCCCCATCAGACTGCTGGACAAGGGTCTGCAAGGGTCACAGGTCGGCCATGGGTGGCTGGTCTCCCTGAGTTCACAGCAACATTGACAGGTTAAACAACACGACTGGTATTTTCCACATCTTTACAGCTATCACGCTGATGTGCAGACTGAGCGGCTCCAAATGAAAGCAGAGAAGTGATGGGAATGTTTGCCCTGCAATATGCATGTGGCAATGAAACCCTATCCATGGTGATTCATGGGCAAATCTCCCAGGACCTAGGGAGCCTCTAAGACTACTACTCTAACTCAGCTTTCCCCAACTTTGGTTCCCTCCAAAAGTGTTGGGCTATGATTTCCATCATGCCTATTGGGAGGGTTGCCATTTGTTCCGGAAACCCTGGGAAATCACAAATTGAAGGGACCAAAAAATATGGACTATGGCAAGCCTACCCACTGGTGACGCTGTTGGAGGATGAAGAAAGCTGCAGTCCAGCACACCGTCTAAGTAGCCAAGATTACTTACAAGGAGTGTGCTCCTTCTGGAGAAGAACTATTCAAGATGTCCTTGAGGATATGAACCTTTAAAAAGCCTCAGTTCTGGGGACAGGATTGAGGGAACAGTAGCCAAAATCCTATTGCTGTCTTAGGTGTGCATAAATTCTTCTCCAGAATAATTTTATTCAGATGAAGATTGCAGGAAAAAAATGGGAGTCCATCTAAACATTAGGAAGAACCTCTTGACTGTAAGAGCTGTCCAAGAATAGGATGCTTTGGAGGGTGGAGGACTCTACAGCTTTGGAGGTTTTTAAAACAGAGGTTGGGTTTCCATCTTTCAGGAGGGCTCTAGCTGTGTATTGCTGGATGACAGGTCCTTAGGGGCTCTTCCAACTCTAAGATCCTATGATTCAAGGTGGTGCCATTGTGCAGAGAGGCATATTGCACGTTGCTTTTCTAAATAAGGTACATTGTGTACTGTGCATCACATGTGGAGATGTGCTTGTGCACTGGTTTGTGCAATGCCTCCATTCACTAATGAAGCTCCACTGCACAGCTGCCGCTTAACCCCTTCAGCATAATGTTATGCTCCATCTCCTCAAGGATCTCAGAAAGGTTTGTTTCCCAGTTCTGAAAAGTCCTGTCTTGCCTGCCATTCCTGTTTTACTCCAATTCCAGGACTGTGGGGTTTCTGGCCCTTGGATGTCCTTCAGGAAGTCAGACCTCATCTCTGAAAGGAGCACCAGAGACAGGAAGCAGTTTCGCTTGAATCAGGACACTTTGATCAAAGGCAAAGATGACAGGCTATGCTTTTTGCAGATGCGGCTTCTCACAGGACTGGGACAAGTTTCATCTCGCCCCGACTACCACATCCTGACAGCTCAGGTGTGAAATTTGTTTCCTGGGGAGCTGGCAGAGTCCAGACGCACATCTGTCTGGGGCTGGCGCTTGTCAGCTCCTGCTCAAGCAGTTGTGAACAGCTGCAGCTGTGCAATGCAATGATGGACTCTGCAGATCAAGGAGCCTTGCTGCTGTTGTTGTTGTGTGCTTTCAAGTCATTTTTGACTCATAGAGACCCTAAGGTGAATGTATCTTGGGGTTTTCTTGGCAATATTTGTTCAGAGGGGGTTTGCCCTTGACCTTCCCCTGAGGCTGACAGCATGTGACTTTCCCAAGGTTACCCAGTGGGTTTCATGACTGAGCGGGGAATCGAACCCAAAGTCTGGGAGCAGCCACCAAGAAGTCCCCATTGTCTTCCTTGTTCCCACCAAAGGAGCCTGAAGAGGTGGTGGCACACAGAGAAGGGCCTCTCCCAAAGATCTCAGAGCTTGGATAGGTTTATATAGGGAGACACAGTCCTTCCAAGAGGGAGCGAGTCCCAGAACTTGGGAGCAGCCACCGAAAAGGTCCTGTTTCCTTTGTTCCAAATGACCCTAAGAAGGTGGTGGGACAGAGAGAAGGCCTTCTCCTGGTGATCTTAGAGCTATGACGGACTCATAAAGGGAGATGTGGGCCTTCAGACAACCTGAATTCAAGCTGTATAAGGCTTTATAGCCTTGGTAGCCAATGGAGCTGTTGCAACAAGGGAGCTTGCTACAGTTGTTCCCTGTAGCAATCTGGTGGCAGCTCTTTGGACCAACTGAAGTTTCTGAGTGCTTTTCAAAGGCAGCTCCATGTAGAGTGCATTCTGCTAATCCAAATGAGATGGAATCAAGGCATGTGTTTCCAAGGCCAGATCAGACCTCTCCAGGAATGTAGGCACAGTTGGTGCACTGGTTTTAACTGTGCAAATGCACTCCTGGACACTGCAAAAACCTGGGTTTCCAGGCTTACGGCTGAATCCTGGAGCACCCCCCACACACATTGCAAACCCCAGTGTAATCCCACCTAACACAGGCCGAATCCGTATTCTTAACCAGGAGCATCTGTCTTGTCTGGATTAAGCTTAAAATAAAATAAAAGCAGCGGTTATATGCAGCCAATAAGCAGAGACATGAGTGGCTCCACAGATGATTTGAACATACATGTTGCCACTCTGGTTGTCTGCAACAGAGGATCAGGAGAGGAGTTGTTTCTGCCTAGAGACAGTCCGTACCTCTATTTTTTGGGATTGCTGAATCCATGTCAGATTTATAACAGGTACTCCCTTTTCTACTAGGCACATTTGCAGGGACTATCCATGGTCCTGAACCTTATTCCTCAACTAGGTTCAACACTATAGATGGTTGTTGTTGTTGTTGTTGTTGTTGTTGTGGTGGTGGTGGTGCACCTTCATTTGTGACTTATGGTGACCCTAAACCACAGTGACCAGATGTTATAATGGCAAAGGAGGACAAGGCACCATTAAATGTGGGACAGTCAAGGAAAATGTAGGTCATTGCAAACTAAAAACTAAAAACGCTAATATAAATATAAATTCATGCTTCTTAGTCATGCTCAAAAATGGAGGGCATTTTGGAATTCCTCCTGGACAGAAGGTTGAAATGTAGGATATGTCCTGGAAAAGGAGGACCTCTGGCCATCCTGCCCTAAAGCGAACCTATCATGGGGTTCTCTTGGCAAGATTTGTTCAGAGAGGGATAGCCTTGGCCTTCCTCTGAGGCCGAGAGAGTATGACTTGTGGAGATTTGAACCCTGATCTCCAGAGTCTTGGATGGAGCTACGGAGGTTTCGTCTTACATTCCCAGATTCTTTCCCATCCACTGAATCTCCCCAGCAGGCCTTGGTGTTTCATTTATATAATTGTACTCTCTCTTATCCTGGGCTTAAATTTGATTCTATCATATACATTCTAAAATCAAATAGTTGCTTACATTGTACAATCTGCTTCAGTTTGGGAGTTTTAAACCAGAGGCTGGGTGGCCATCTGTCAGGAGCGCTTGGATTTCGGATTCCTGCATGACAGTATGGGATTGGGCTGGATGGCCCCTTGGGGTCTCTTCTAGCACTAGGATTGTTTGATTCCACTAGAACATCTGCAAATCCTGAGCCATTTCTCCTCTTCTGCCTTGTGACAAGATGTAGAATTTGCAATGGCCCCCATTTGACAAGAAACGAGAGGAGAAACCATGTGCCCCTGAGATTCTGCTCTACTTTGCTGACTTGAGCTGTTTCTCCTAGAATCCTCCTAGAGTCCTAGAGTTGGAAGAGACCCCAAGAAGGGCCATCCAGCCCAACCCCCTTCTGCCATGCAGGAACCCGCGATCAAAGTACTCCCTTCAGATGCCCAACCAGCTTCTGTTTAAAGACCTCCAAAGGAGACTCCATCAATCTCTGAGGGAGTGTCTTCCAATTTTGAACTGTGAGAAAGTTCCTCCTAATGTTGAGCTGGAATCTCTTTTTCTCTCCTTTGCATCCATTGCTCCATTGTCTCCTATTCTCTGGAGCAGAAGGAAACAAGCTTGCACTGGCAGAATGGGGTTGGACTGGATGGCCCTTCTTGGGATCTCTTCCAACTCTATTATGATTGTATGACTTTCCATGAATCCAGCTGACATGGCGACCCACTGGCCAAACAAATGGGTCAAGCCTTACACACCGGATGCCTTCCTGTTCCCTTTCTCCTCAAGAAAGTCCCGGAGCCCTCCTTCTTGCTCCTGGGGTTGGGCTGGGAGGGAGGGGTGCTGGCAAATAACGAAATGACGAATCTCCAGTCTGCTAAGCAGCCAGCCATACTAGCACACAATACTTTCTTTTTTCCTTTTTATCCCTTTGGTCTTCACCGCCTGAATGTAAATGGCTTATTATACACGACCCACTTACTCCTCACTTCTTCTCAGCCTCGTTAATAAAAGGTTTGGTGGTGATTAAGTGAGTGGCGGCCAAGAGACTCCCAGTCCAACGCTCGGCAACACAGCCGCTACTCACAGCTTCCGCGGGCCAGCAGGAATCGCTCCACCCTTGCAAGGAAGGAATATACACATGCATCTTTATAGCAACAAACCCTGAGCAAACAGTCCCTGCATCCCTTGTACCAGAGGAGAGCTGAGTTGTTGCTTTGAAGTCAACATTGATCCTACACAGCATTTATGACTATTTACCCATCAATCTCACCAGGTAGTCCCAGCTAGAACATTGCTATTCACTTGCTAATTTAACTCATATTCTGGGCTTATTTCGTGGGTTAAGACAAGATACATCTGAAAAACCAAATGGTTAAAATTTAAAAGACAGTTCAGTAAATGACCGTATTAAAATGCCAGTACTTTTAAACCATGTTGAATTGTTTGGAAACATGACAACAACCATCAGTGCAGCTCAGACTCTCACTAAAATACTTTGCTGCATAACTACTTTGTCAACCCAGCGCCGGTTCAAATAAAAGGGACTCTGTCTAAGGAAGGAGAGAAGGTGCATTGAACCAACTGTTCAGGGGTGAGTCCATACCTAGGTCAGTTTCATTGATTCAATGGATCTGCTTCAGTTGGAGGCTAACAGTAAGTTTCCAACTGGTGGTAAGAGCTTCTCGGCAGTGAAAGATGCTGACCCACAGAGTGGTACAGTCTCCTTCTTTGGAGGTTTTTAAGCAGAGGCTGGATGGCCACGGGTGCTTTGATGGTGAGTTCCTGCATGGCAGAAGGGGGTTGCACTGGATGACCCTTGGGAGGTCTCTTCCAAATCTAGGATTCCATGATTCCTTCTTGGCAGGTTTTGAAACAGAGGCTGGATGGCCATTTGCACTCTGTTATTGTGGTGGAGTCTCCTTCTTTGGAGGTCTTTAAGCAGAGGCTGAATGGCCATTTGTCAGGGATGCTTTGAATGTGAGTTCCTGCATGGCAGAAAGGGGTTGGACTGGATGACCCTTCTTGGGGGTATCTCCCACCTCTAGGATTCTTTTTTTTTTTAATTAAATTTTATTTGAAATATAAAGGACAAATATACATGCATACAAAAAAAAACATACTTACAGACAGAATGATTCAACATAATTCCAAAATAACAAAGGCATATCTTTATACCAAATAGTCATGTTTCTATCAGTCAACTTCCAAGACTCCCTTCTAATGCCAGATTACATTAACTTCCACAAGAGGTTCACACAAATGAAAAAACTAAAAAAGAAAACTTCTCCGCTAACTCCATCATTTTTAGATTGAGTGGAAACACCAAAAATTAAGAAGAAAACAACAAGATTTTCAAAATTGCTGGCATATACCTATTATATACATATACTCCAATACAGATCCACACAATACCATTCTTCGTTCACTTTATCCACTGCCTTATCCTGCAGAGCGGCTGTTAATAAATCAAGATTTCTCGCTTCTTTCAGTTTAGATAACCATACATCTATTTTGGGACATTGTGGATTTTTCCAACATTGTGCAAATAGTAATCTAGCTAGTGTAATCATATATAAAATTATCTTAGCATATTTCTTCTCTGTAACTTGATCTAGTTTATTAGTCATGTTTAACAAAACACCTCTAGGATTCTTTGAAGAGAAGGTTAAGAGGTGGCATGAAAACCATGTTTAAGTATCTGTAGCGATGTCATATTGAGTCCCCATTTTGGCTGCAGCCTAGGATCACCTTGGCTTTTTGCACCCTTTGCTGCAGGACCCGATTCCAGGATCGATGGAAGGGGTTCCTGAAGCCCCCCTGGCTGGCTTCTCCAACACAAGGGCTGGATAGTTGTGAGGAAGAGGTACACAAATCCAACTGATACTGGTTGCATCAGGCTGGCCAGGAATGTTGTTGCACACACACACACACACACACACACACACACATATATATACCAAGCCCTTTCTGGTGGGAAAGGATACTGGAAATTGGAAATGATACCCACTTTCTGCAGGGAAAGGATCGCTGGGAAGAGATGAGAAGAAAGGCAAAGAGGAAGGAAGGGAGATGATGACGATGACAACGACGACAACGGTTTTGTGTGCAAGTAGTTTCCAACTTACAGTGACCCTAAGGTGAACCTACCATGGGGTTTCTCTTGGCATGATTTGTTCAGAGGAGGTTTGCCATTGCCTTCCTCTGAGCCTGAGAGACTGTGACTTGCCCAAGGTCACCCAATGGGTTTCATGGCTGAGCTGAGACTCGAACCCTGGTCTCCAGAGTCATAATCCAATGCTCAAACCACTACGCTATGCTGTCTCTCTCCCGCTTTCCGCCCAAAACTGGGACTCAAAGCAGCTTATGATTTAAAAGCATAGTGCAATTAAAAACATACAAAAGTGTCCATTAAAACAGAATTAAACTATTACCCTTTTAAAACTGATCATTTGTTAAAATAATAATAATAGTAATAATAATAGTAATAATAATAATAATAATCCCTTTGCATACTGATTTTTCCAGACAAGGTCTTTGAACATTATTACTGTTTTGCACCCGGGAAAGACTGAAAAGAGGAATGGCAATAAAATGAAATGAAATCAATTAGGGAAAGGACCGTACAAGAGTCCCTGGAAGATAAATGGAAGACTGACTTAGATGGGGCTACTCCAGAGAAACTCCAGGGACTAGAGGCATGTATTCTTTATTATTATTATTATTATTATTATTATTATTATTATTATTATATTTGTATCCCACTCTTTTCTGAGAACTGGGACCCAGAGCAACTCACAACAATGAAAGACCAGTGCAATTAAAAATGTAGAAAAGGGATACATTAAAACAGAATTAAATATAGCTAAAATGCACAGGTGCACAAACCACCACATATGTGCATCTATATCCCCCCAAATCCCACTCCCTTGCCGGACACTGGATCCTTCAATGGCACCATGAATAAATATTTTGCAAAGGGGGGTCTCTGCCTTTTTTCACCATCCCCTCGCCCTGCTTTGCATCAACGCTTCTCCATCCCACAAAACTGGGGAATAATAATAATAATAATAATAATAATAATAATAAGGTTTGCGCACCTAAGCACTTATGTACCTATGCATAAACCAGAACGCATGCCTACAGTCCCTTGAGTTTCTCTGGAGTAGCCCCATCTAAGTAAGTCTTCCATTTATCTTCCAGGGCAGCGTCTATAATCCTCTCCCTGATTGATGTTATTTTATGGTCCTTCCCTTTTTCTCAGTCTTCTCCAGTGCAAAAAAGAGTAACAACGCTCAAAGACCTAGCTGTCTCAGTCTGAAAAAAACAGTACGCAAAGCGATTTCTTTTAAACAAGTGTTCGGTTTATAATAATAGTGGGTTATCATCATCATCATCATCATCATCATCATCATCATCATCATCATCATCATTTATTTGCCATCCATGCACATGGGGCTTTACAAGAGGATAAAACATTTAGAACTACTTCAGTACTATGATTCTATGATTCTAAAGTACTGGAACGCAACACTGAAAATGCAATGCTAAAATGCAATAGTTAAACTACAATGCAAAATTCAGAAAGAAGCTGCACACCTGAATAGGAAATGCAGAATAAATCAGATAATCAGTTACAGTAAAGAGAAAAGGCTTGGGGTTTGCATGGCTGGATTGGAGGGCTGGGGGTCTTTTGAGTAGCCCCCTTTTTTGCAGAAGTTGCAAAAGGCGCAGGTGGGGGGTCTCAGGGCACTGTGTCCCCCTTTCCTCCAATCTTTCAATGGGGGGGGGGGGTCCTCCCACCCCACATGAGCCTTCCCAGGGGTCTAATCCTGCTCTCTCTGACCCCAGACTCCCAGAAAGTGGGTCCCTCGGGTGCTTACAGAGATCTGGACCCCTCCGCAAATGGGGGGTGGGAGCAAAGGAGGAACCACATACACACATACAGCCTCCCATAGCCATCAGTCCAGGACCAGTCTGGCCCAGTTTGATGCTGAGAAAAGGAAACTGGTGACCAGAAGATGGATGGTCAAAGGGGGAGAGGGACATTGTAGCAAGGGAGGCAACTGTGGCTTCAGGAGCCAAACTGGAGAGTGCCCCCCATTCCTTGCCATTCTGCCCTTGCCACCAGGGGGCGCCCTGAGAAAGAGACCCCTATTTTGAGTCTCCCCAGGTGCAAAGAATTGAGACCCCCAACCCAGATAGGAGCCCCCCTACACCTTACTTTGTCCCCCCCTGCCAAATAAATGCCCCCCCCTTTGAGTCAGCCCTAACCCCAAGGAAGGAGACCCCTGGCCCTCATTGTGAGTCAGCCCCACTCCAAAGGAATGACCCCTGCCCTCCCACTTTGAGCCACCCCCGACCCTGCCCCTGGTTTTGAGTCGCCCCCCCTGCCCCATAGAAAGGACCGTCCTGTCCCCCATTTTGGGACCCCCTCTCCACAAGGAACGAGCCCCCTGCCCTTGACTTTGGATGCCCCCCCCCCGACCAAAATCAACACCCCCCCCCCCTATTTTCAGAGCCCCCGACCCAAAGGATTGAGCCCCCCCCCCCCCCGGTCTCCCCTGCGAGGACTCACCATTGCTGCTGGAGGTGGAGGTGGGGAGGTGGGGGTGCTGGGCCCAGGAGGGGCTCCGCGGGGAGGCGGCTGCTGCTGCTGCTGCTGCTGCTGCGAAGGGATGAGGCTGGAGCCCCAGGAGCCAGTGGCCAAGGGCCAGGGCCAGGGCCAGCGCCGAGGAGGCCCCCATGGCCAGCCCCGCCTGGCTGCCCTCACATGGGAGGAGAGGGGCTCCCCAAGGCTCCCGGGGGCTGCGAGCGCTGCAAGGGATGAGCCTGATGCTGCTGCTGCTGCTGCTGCTGGTGCTGCTTGGTCTGGGCGAAGGACGGAGGGAGCGAGAGAGCGACTGCGGGACTCTTCCCTCCGGCGGAGGAGGAGGAGGAGGAGGAGAAGGAGGAGGCGCTGCGGCCGGTGGGCGGCGGCGGAGGGATCCCTGGCAGGGAGGGAGGGGAGCAAAGGCTCACCAAAGGAGACCCCCAACCCCACCCCACCCTCTTTCCTTACCTGTCTCCGCCCCCAGACTGAGAGGCCTGGGATTGGGATTGGGAATGAAGTTGGGATTGGGGTTGGGATTATGAATTGATTGTTAAAGGGACTGGGATTAGAAAGGGATTGGGAATGGGATTGGAATGGATTACAAATGGGATTGAGATTCAGAATGGAATTAGTTGGGATTGGGGATGGGATTGATATTGGGAATAGGATTGGGAATGAAGCTGGGATTGGAATGGGGTTGGGGATGAGGTTGGGACTGGGAACAGGAATGGGATTGAGGTCAGGATTGGGGTTGGGAATGGGGTTAGGATTGGGAATTGGATTGGGATCAGGGTTGAGGATGGGATTGGGATTGGGATTCTTGTTGGTGTTGGGAGTGGGGTTGGAGTTGGGATTTGGCATGGGGTTGGGGTTGGGATTGCGGGGAGGGACAGGAAGGAGTGGCAGAAGCCCTTCTTCTTGAGCCCCTGTAGTGGGAGAAAGGTGAATAAAATAAGTGAATAAAATAATAATAATATGCTGTATAGGATTATTATTCTATTAACTTCTATGGCTGCCTCCTGTGTGGCATTCTGGGCTTTGTAGTTTAGTGAGGCCTGAGAATCCAGGGTTCAAATTCCTGTTTGGCCATGTAAACCCATTGGGTGACCTTGGGTAAAAGTCACATTCTCTCAGCCTCAGGGAAAAGCGATGGCAACCCCCCTCTGAACACTTCTTTCCCTTCAGCACCACTGGGACCATGGACAGCTCCTGTCTCTCCGAAGGGATGCAGCCTTGCAGGAGGGCTGCAGAATTAAGGTCCTTTGACACCTCTTCAACTACCAGGGTTCAGTGTTGTGGGATTCTGGGATTTGTAGCTTTGTGAGCTGTTTTAGCCTTTGCTCTCAGAGAGCTCTGGTGCCACAAACAAACAACAAACCCCCAGAATCATAGAGACCCCAAGGGCCATCCAATCCAACCCTTTTCTGCCATGCAGGAAGACACCATCAAAGATTTCACAGCATTGAGCCATGGCACTTAAAGTGGTGACAAACTGCATTAATTCTGCAGTGCGTATGCAGCCGGAGAAGGCTAAATATCTCACAAAGCTACAATTCCCAGGACTGCATAGCACTTAAATTAGTGTCAAACTGCATTAATTCTGTAGTGTAGATGCAACCAGAGAAAGCTAAATACTTCACAAAACTATGAATCCCAGGGTTCCATAGCATTGAGCCATGGCACTCAAAGTGGTGTCAAACTGCATTAATTCTGCAATGCAGATGCAGCCAGAGAAGGCTCACTGTCTTACAAAACTACCATTACCAGGATTTCATAGAATGGAGCCCTGGCACATAAAGTAGTGCAAAACTCCATTAATTCTGCAGTACAGATGCAGCCAGAGAAGGCTAAATACTTCACAAAATTATGTATCCCAGGATTCCATAGCACTGAGCCATGGCAGTTAAAGCAGTGTCAAACTGCATTGTTTCTGCAGTGTAGATGCAGCTCAGGGACACACGGCTAAATGCCCTTCCAGGCTTGGTCTGGGGCCCACTTCAGGAATAGTTCTAGGATCCTGAAGTTATACCAGTTTGATACCACTTCATTTAACTCCAAGGTTGCACCCTTTGGAAAACAACTCTTCAACTCATTCTCTTGGGCACTGCCTTGACCTAGTTCTTGCTGCAAACTGCGCCATTTCTGACTACCTGGCACTTGACACTGCGGAATCCACCCCTTCCTCGGAGGGTGATAGAGTCTCCTTCCTTGGAGGTCTTTAAACAGAGGCTGGATGGCCATCTGTTGAGGATGCTTTGATTTGGATTTCCTGCATGGCAGAATGGGGTTGGACTGGATGGCCCTAGTGGTCTCTTCCAACTCTACGATTCTATGATTCTATGATTCTACTTATCAGACCTTCTTTCTCCTCACCTTCCCACTCTGTTGTTCCCTCCCTTCTGGTAGTCAAGGTCTGCTGTCTCAGCCCAGGATTTCCTCTGCCCCATCTCGGATTCACCCTTTTCACTCGCTGCCCCTCACTCCTGGAACCTTCTTCCCCCGCGAGACGCAAGAGCCATCACTTCTTTAACCAGCTTCAAAACAGAGTTGAAGACCATCCTGTTCAGAGAAGCCTTCCCAGGCATTGCATAATTGTCGCTTGCTATTTGATGTTCTTTGTTGCCTGTTTTATTGAATCATTTCTGTACTGCTATGTATTTATATGTGTTATCCTACTAGAGAGGCAGGCTAACTCCAACAGGCCTCCCTGGAAGAAGTTTACCCATCCATTAAGAAGCCAAGCCCTCCCTCCAGTCCATCTCCCGTGATCCAGGCCTCGGAGGTAGAGAGGAACTGCTGGCCCTCATCCCCTTCTCCTTCTCCTTTTGTGTCATGTCTTTTTAGATTGTAAGCCTGAGGGCAGGGAACTGTCCAATTATAAAGATTGTATGTACAGCGCTGTGTAAATTTACAGCGCTTTATAAATAAAGGTTAATAATAATAATAATAATAATAATAATAATAATAATAATAATAATAATATCCTGGGATTTGTATTCTGCTGATATCCTTAGGACAAACTCCCTTGAAGCACAGCACTAAAGATTACTAGCAGACAACTCTAAGGACCTGGGTCAACTACAAGTCCAAGGTTTTTTGTAGGATTCAGCATAGCAGTTATAACTAGTATCAAACTGCTGTAACTATGTCCTGTGGACACACTCCAGGAACCATTTGGACCATGTAGATGTTGGCAACAGTTCTGGATCAGCTTACCTGGTTCTTCCCCCGACATTTAAAGCTCCTCTCTTGAGTTGTTGATAAAGTTACTGCAACGATTAGTTTCTTTCTCTTGGCTGACAGTGAAAAATGTCCTCTGGAAAACTGGGACCGGATTGTGAGACAGCACTGCCTTTTGATCATCTGAAGGTATTTCTAGAAAGCGGCGGAGAAAAGGACTTCTGCCTTATAGGGATGAGTCAAGGGCCATGGCTCTGTTGGCCAGGGTTAGCTCCATTGGCACAAAGCAGTGCTTCCCAAGCTCTGGTCCTCCAGTTGTTTTGCACTTCAGCTCCCAGAAGCCCCAGCCACTTTGGCCAACAGTCAGTTATCCTGGGAGCTGAAGTCCAAAACATCTGGAGACTCAAAGTCTGGGAATCACTGGCACAGAGGATGCAAACAGCAGCAGTGACAAAATGGCCTCCCTCTCTGTGGAAGTGGTGCTGGTGGGGGCTAAGGAAACCATCTCAGCCTGGAAAGAAATGTGCCCCAACATGTCCTCCATTGCTCAGGACCCAGAAGAAGAGTGGCTTTCTTGGAAGCTGTTATTGTTGACCACCTTCAAGTCAAGCTCAACTCATGGCAAACCCATGAATGAGACGCTTCCAAAACCACTTCTCATCAACCCCAAACGGTGCTCAGCAATGGCTCCTCTTCTTCATCCTCATAGAATCATAGAATCATAGAATCAGAGTTGGAAGAGACCACAAGGACCATCCAGTCCAACCCCATTCTGCCATGCAGGAAATCCAAATCAAAGCATCCCCAACAGATGGCCATCTAGCCTCTGCTTAAAGACCTCCAAGGAAGGAGACTCCACTACACTCCGAGGAAGGAGTGCATTCCACTGTCGAACAGCCCTTATTCTCAGGAAGTTCCTCCTAATGTTGAGGTGGAATCTCTTTTCCTGGATCTTGCATCCATTGTTCCGGGTCCTGTTCTCTGGAGCAGCAGAAAACAAGCTTGCTCCCTCCTCAATATGACATCCTTTCAAATATTTAAACAGAGCTATCATATCACCTCTTAACCTTCTCTTCTCCAGGCTAAACAGCCCCAGCTCCCTAAGTCGTTCCTCATAGGGCATGGTTTCCAGATCTTTCACCATTTTAGTCACCCTCCTTTGGACACATGGCTCCAGTTTCTCAATGTCCTTTTTGAATTGTGGCGCCCAGAACTGGACACAATATTCTAGGTGGGGCCTGACCAGAGCAGAATACAGTGGCACTATTACTTCTCTTGATCTAGACACTATACTTCTATTGATGCAGCCTAAAATAGCATTGGTCTTGTTAGCTGCCGCATCGCACTGTTGACTCATGTTCAGCTTGTGGTCTACTTGGACTCCTGGAGAGAAGGGACCAGAGGGGTGTCCAGTGGGGGTCTGTACTAGACCCAGTTTGCTATTCAACATCTTTATCAATGGCCTGGATGGAGGAATAAAAAGCATGATTATTAAATTTGCAGATGATACCAAATTAGGAGGAATAGCTAATACTCCAGAGGACAGGCTCAAAATTCAAGATGACATTAATAGATTAGAAAGCTGGGCCAAAGCTAACAAAATGAATTTCAACACGGAGAAATGTAAGGTACTGCATTTAGGGCAGAAAAATGAAATGCACATAGGATTATGGGGGACACCTGGCTGAATGAGACTACATGCGAAAGGGATCTTAGAGTCCAAGTAGACCACAAGTTGAATGGGTGTCAACAGTCTGACACAGCAGCCAAAAAGCCCAATGCAATTACAGTTCTCTTGTTGCAGCCTAGAACTGCATTGGGCTTTTTGGTTGTCTAGATCAAGGGAAGTCATAGTGCCACTCTATTCTCCTTTGGTCAGGCCTCACCTGGAATAATCCTGTGTCCAGTTCTGGGCCCCACAATTGAGAAAGTATGTTGAGAAACTGGAGCCATGTGTCCAAAGGAGGGTGACTAAAATGGTGAAGGTTCTGGAAACCACAAAGCCCTATGAAAAACAACTTAGGGAGCTGGGGATGTTTAGCCTGGAGAAGAGGCAGCTAAGAGGTGATATGATGTCCCTGTTTAAATACTTGAAGGGATGCCACATTGAGGAGGGAGAAAGCTTGTTTTCTGCTGCTCCAGAGACTAGGACCCGGAGCAACAGATTACACCTCAACATTAGGAGGAACTTCCTGACAGTAAGGGTTGTTCGACAGTGGAACACACTTCTTTGGAGAATTTGGGTGGAGTCTGCTTCCTTGGATGTCTTTAAACAGAGGCTGGATGGTCATCTGTCAGGGATGCTTTGATTGAGAGTTCCTGCATGGCAGAAGGGGGTTGGACTGGATGGCCCTTGGATCCCTTCCAACTCTATAATTCTATGATTCTATGATTCTATGATCAGATCCACTTGGAATGGGGTCTTCCTCTTTTCCTACTGCCTTCAACCTTTGTTGTTTTTAATTGTCTTTGAGTTGATCCCAATTCATGGCGACTCTGTGGATGAGACATCTCCAAGACCCTCTGTCCTCCCTTGCTCTGCTCAGGTCCTGCAAATTCATACCCATGACCTCCTTAATAGAGTCCATTCGTCCAGCATGTGTCCTTCCTCTCTTTCTACATTCCTCAACCTTGCCTAGCATTATTGCCTTTTCCAATGAGGCATTCCTTCTCATGACATGGCCAAAGTATGACAACTTCTACTTTATCGCCCTGTCTTCCAAGTAGTTTCTGGCTTGATCTGTTCAAGGACCCATTTGTTTGACTTCTTGGCCATGAATCGGATCCTCAACACTCTTCTCCGGCAGCAGGTCTCCAATGAGTTGATCATCTTCTTATCAGGTTCTTCACTGTCTTGCTCTCACATTGTGAGATCCAACATTGATTGATTAGTAATTGTCTTTGGAGTTCTGACACACATCCATACATTACGATGGGCAGGGTGGCCAGACGTCCTCCTTTTCCAGGACATGAACAAGCACAACTCTTAAAATCCCAGTGCTCCATGAAAGTGTGATCGTCCGTACTAGGCCCAGCTCTTCCTCTTTTTTCTTCTCTGCTCTCACCTCCTCCTCATCTAGAGGAAACGCTGGCAATCGGCCTCCTTTAACAAGATTTGGGAACAGGAGGCATTGGGATGAATGATGGCTCACCTTGCATTTCAATGCCAGTTTTCTCCATCCCTGAGAAAAGTGCCTCCAGGTCCCACCAAGGAGAAAGTCCCCCTGGCTCCTCACACTGCGCTGTCAGTAGAAACTGCTCCAAGATTTGTTCTTTTAATCCAGAATCAATAGCAAATTTCATTTAAAAATAAATTAAAGTCGGCATTGGAAATCATTCACGGTGCAGGGCTGGGGCTGAATGTGGAACCGTCTAAATGGATCCCTTTGGCTCATCCATCACTGCCAAAAAGTAAGGCACCTAAGGGCGGGGGGGGGGGGGGGGGGGGATGCAAGGCTCGACAGCAGCATGGATTCATGGGAAACCTCCTTAAATGCACCAGCGATTTATGAGAAGCAATGCAAAGGGAGACCGGCCTTTTAACATTGCACTCGCAACAAGAGCTAATGCAGAGAAACTGTGGCCAATGCAAGCAATGAAGCGTTTTAAGAATGGAGCCTGTTCCTGAGCAGAGGCAGGGACTTCTCCTCTGAACCAGGGCTTTCCATGCAGGAAAGAGGGCCAGGTCAGGAGACTCCGTAAATTGGGAGGAACAGAAAGGAGGAGGATTTCTGAAGATGGGGACTCTGCTCCTCTCCTCCCTGTTCATCTTTGGCTTGTTCTTTCCAAGGCTTCCTGGAGAATGCCAAGGCAGAAAGCCAAGGAGGATTTCCTTTCCACCTTCTTGAGTTCACTCCTGATTCATAACACTGGCTCCTGGGCACAGAGACTGGAATCACAGAATCCTAGAGATGGAAGAGACCCCAAGGGCCCTGATCCAATCCAATCCCCTGCCATGCAGGAACTCTCAGCCAAAGCATACTTGAGAGAAGGCCATCCAGCCTCTGCTTAAAGATTTCCAAGGAGGGAGACTCCATTACACTCCAAGGGAGTTTGTTCCACTGTTGGACAGCTCTTACTGTCAGGAAGTTCTTCCTAATTTTGAGTTGGAATCTCTTTTCCTGGAGGTTGCATCCATTTTTCCAACATGTTCTAGTCTCTGGAGCAGAAGAAAACAAGCTTGCCCTCATTCAACCTCGGCACTTTCCTTCTTGATCATCTCCAGGTATTTATTGGGCTCTGCTAGTAAGTATAGTGTCATCTGCATAGCTTAGGTTGTTCATGTTCCTTTGTCTGATCTTCACTCCTCCTGCCTTTGAGACGAATCCCACTCTGGGTAAGATGCTTTCTGCATACTGGCTGAATAAACTGGGTGAATACTTCTTTAGATATTCTCTTTTCCATGCACACATGCTATCTTGACAGCTGACCCTGCCATAGGGAGCAAAGTCCATGGCGTCCTTCACTTTGGGAGCAGCAGGCAAGACTCACCCTTGGGAGCATGGGTCATGTTTCTCAGAGAGGAGCAGCAAATGTGGGTGAGTCTTGCCTGCTGCTCCTAAGACAAGCTTTGGAAGGATCCTTCCACCTGAAGCCCATCTCCTCATGCATTTCTTTGCTGTCTCCCTCTGAGAAAACCAACCCACACTTTGGGGGCAAGTCTTGCCTGCTGCTCAAAGTGAACTCTTCTAAGACGTCAGAATAAGTGTTGTCATGTCATGGCCTAGAGAGGATTTTATCATTGTAGGCGAAGGCTATTTTGCAGCTATAAAATGTGTAACCCAATCCTCTTCTTTCTTTCTTTTTTCTGGTTGACCAGAGGAAGCAGAATGGTAGACTAGATGGGCCGATGGTCTGATATGGCCTCAAATCTCCCCTTTCTTCTTCAGATTACAAAGCAGTTGTCCTTCAGCATGCCTGCTTTCCCCAGTTGGTATTCAAAGAGATCATGTAGCATCTTTGAAACTAACTATGCAAAAGAAGTTGTAGCGTAAGCTTTTGTAGACTTGATCTACTTCCTCAGATGCATGGAGTGAACTGCTGTCCAGGAAGGACCGTCTGCGGAAGTAGACCAAGTCTACAGAAGCTTATGCCTGGTTCACTCCATGCATCTGAGGAAGGAGACCAAGTCTATGAAAGCTTATGCCCAGGTCAATCCATTCATCTGAGTAAGTAGATCAAGTCTATGATAGCTCACACTACAACTTCTTTCACTCACTTAGTCCAAAAGATCCTATAAGATCCCTTTGAATACTGATATGCAATATCTCCTTCCTTGGAGGTCTTTAAACAGAGGCTGGATGGCCATCTGTCTGGGATGCTTTGATTGAGGGTTCCTGCATGGCAGAAATAGAGTTGGACTGGATGGCCATTCTTGGGGTCTCTTCCAATTCTATGAATCTCTGATATTCCAGACTAATCTGGTTATGTCTCTGAATTCTCCAGCTAAGCTCTGTGAGTCCATTCTGCATTGCATTTGCTCTCCCCTTGATGCACTCAGAGGCCTGGAAGGCTGAAGTGGATCCAGAGCTCAGGTGGCCAAGAGGCGGTCTTGCTTCTCAGGATCCTCTCAGCTTCTTCTGAATGTGCAGTCCTGCCTCTGTCTCCTCCTGCCTTCTTCCGACTCTTGTCAACATCTGCTCCAGAGCTCAGCAAGGAGTGTTCAACCAGAAGTGAGGGATCAGGCCTGGACACAGAAGCCAGATTAGCTTTTACATCAGTAAATAAAATCTTCCCCATAAAGCACTCTGGGTCTCTCCTGGCATTAGCTTTTTATAGCCTCCGCATATTTCACTTGCTGCAACTGGTAGGCAGCCGGCTCCCATTTTCTCCACGTTGCAATTAAAAGGTGAAATGCAAATTATAATGGGACGCTTGACTGAAATGAAATAGTTATAGCTAATTGCAGCTGCCCCTTTTCCTGCTGCCAGATGCAAAATGCATCGCTTATGAGTTACGACTTAGGAAAGAGATGGATGCAAAGCCCTTGCTTGCATCATGGCCCAACTGCCTGGTAGATGCCAAAGCCTGGAAGCATCCCTTTCTTGGGCCAGAACTCTCAGAATTCCCCCAGCCATCGTGGCCATAACTATTTTATGTGCTTATTTGTTTTATGAATTTGTAATATTTTATTATAAGTTGTCTCGAGTCCCATAAGGACAGAAACTGCAAAGCAATGCGACATAAGTAATTGAAGAATGATGGCATTTTGGAAATGACTTGAGTGAGGTGGTGACTTCTAAAAATATTGAACTCACAACACTGTTCTCTTGTGTCGGAGGAGCTGGAGGTGTTCAGAATTGCTTTGCTCTTCACTCAGCCCCAGAACATATTAGTGACATGCATTGAGCAGGCACAAAAAGCATTATGGGACAGCATAAGCACTATGGGAGTATAGTGTCTAGATCAAGGGAAGTCATAGTGCCACTCTGTTCTGCTTCGGTCAGACCTCACTTGGAATAATCCTGTGTCCAGTTCTGGGCAAAACAATTCAAAAAGGACATTGAGAAACTGGAGCCATGTGTCCAAAGAAGGGCCACTAAAGTGGAGAAGGGTCTGGAAACCATGAAGCCCTATGAGGAACAATTGAGGGTACATTTAGCCTGGAAGAGAGAAGGGTAAGAGGTGATATGATAGCCCTGTTTCAGTATTTGAAGGGGTGTCATATTGAGGATGGAGCAAACTTGTTCTCTGCTGCTCCAGAGACTAGGACCTGGAGCAATGGATTCAAAGTACAAAGGAAAGAGATTCCACTTAAACCTTAGGAAGAACTTTCTGATGGTAAGAGATGTTTGACAGTGGAATACGCTGCTTTCTCAGAGGGTTGTGGAGTCTCCTTCTTTAGAGCAGTAGTTCTCAACCTTCCTAATGCCGCGATCCTTTAATACAGTTGCTCATGTTTTGGTGACCCCCAACCATAGAAGGCAGTGTCTCGGTTCCTAAGACCATAAGAAATAGTGCATTTTCTGATGGTCTTAGGTGACCCCTGTGAAAGAGTCATTTGACCCCCCCAAAGGGGTTGCGACCCACAGGTTGAGAACTGCTGCTTTAGAGGTTTCTAAGCAGAAGCTGGGTGGCCATTTGTAAGAAGGGCCTTGGTTTTATCTTTCTGGATGACAGAAGTGGGTTAGTCTGGATGGTCCCTTCAGGTCTCTTCAAATGCTCAAATAGGAATCTGTGCTGGATACCAGAAGTCCTTTCAGAAACAAATCCATTCCTGTTCACTCCCCTGCAACAACTTTTCTTTTCCACCAGCCCAGCTTAACAGGGGAAAGCTTTATTTTGGTTGCTGGAGTCATTCAACTACTGGGAACCAGAAACCGTGGTCAATTTACTGCACGTTTTAGGACTGGAGGGCACCTCAAGGGCAACCCAGACCTACCCACCCCTCTGCCAGGGCAGGCAATAGCTAAAGCTTCTCTGACAGGTATCCATTTGAGTTCTGGTCAAAGACCTTCAGCAAAGGAGGGTCCACCATCTTTGGAAGAAGTCTCTTGCACTATCTATACATTGACCAGTAGATCCAAGTTTGTCTTCTGCCCACTTCTGCCCCAGGATGCTCTGCAGAGGAATGAATCCAAGGTCTGGATCCAGTCAGTCATATTGTAATTCTACAACTCCAATGCAGAACTAATGCAGTTTGACACCAGTTTAACTTTCATGGCTCCATCCTGTGGAATCCTGGGATTTGTAGTTAGTTACGGCACCACAACAGAGAAGGCTAAAGGTCCTGTAAAACCCCAGCTCCCCAAATCCCGTAGCATTGGGCCATGGCAGCTGAAGCGATGTCAGACTGCATCAGGTCTTCAGTGTAGACGCATCCTAGTTGCCTAGAGTTGTGAGGGGCTTCTTCTGAGGATGGCATTTTCATATCTCCGTCCAGTTTTTTAAAACAAGTGTTACTGCCAAAACGTAGAGCACAAACCTTAGAGAAACGAGGGGCTGTATAATTTGTCGCAAGGACTTTTGGTTCCATAAGCTACCCAATTAGTACTACAGATGGTGCGACATCAAACGCTGCACAGTTTATGGCCACAAGGACGGCAAGTGCATTACATTTGGTTGGTGAGGCCTTTGCAGCCTCTCCAGTTCTCACAAGGATGTGGGCAATGTGAGAACAGCAAGCAAGAAAGAAGGATCCACCCATGCGGATTGCGTAGGGCAAGACTGAATCACCATATCACTGTGGGCTAGCCAATCTCATAACTGGGCAAGTCAATTCTGCGCTTACCTTTTGCCCTATACTACTTTGTGGGTAGAATACCTGCCTCATCCAGAGATTCCACTTAAACATTAGGAGGACCTTCCTCACAGTAAGAGCTGTTCAATAGTGAAACGCACTCCCTCGGTGTGTAATGGGGTCTCCTTCTTTGGAGGTCTTTAAGCAGAGGCTGGAAGCCCATATCTCAGGGATGCTTTGATTGGGAGTTCCTGCATGTCAGAATGGGGTTGGAATAGATGGCACTTGGACATCTCTTCCAACTCTGTGTAGAGAGATCTGTTAGCACCTTTGAGACTAACTAAAAGAAAGAAGTTGGCATCATGAGCTTTTGTAGACTCCATTCTAATTCCTCAGATGCATTTAGTGGCTATATGCATCTGAGGAAGTAGACTGAAGTCTAGGAAAGCTCATGCTGCCAACTTCTTTCCTTCAGATAGTCTCTTAGGTGCTACCAGATCTCTCTACAGACTGATTCTACAGACTGACATGGCTATATCTTTGAATTCTTCCAACTCTTGGATTCTGTGATTCTCTCTATGCTGCTGGACATATTTCAAGTCCAGCATCCAATAGCATGGACAACTCCTTTAAACAGAGGTTGGATGGCCAATATCTCTTGAAAGTGTTATAGTTGTGAGTTCCTGCATTGTTAAGGAGTTGGACTATGTGACCCTTGAGATCTCTCCCAGCTTTAGGATTCTACAATGTTGCACACACAATTTCTGCTTCTGTGATCTCAACTTATCACATGTGTTTGGCTGGACATACAGCAGCAGCGGCGTCCCACAGTAATAGGGCATCAAGGAAGGAGGTTATTACTGGAGTGAATGAACGCTGTGGTCTGGTGCGCTCCTGACTTCTGCGATGCCATCAGTGCTCACTGAGCTTGAAGGATGTGGCTTTTGCAAAGGTCATGCTAAATCCCTAGAAGCCCATTCCCCCCAGTCCCCCTTGTTTGGGATGGGAGATGCAATTGACGTTTATTAAAATGCATTCATTCCTTGCCCTGATTTTCTGGTTAAGTGGTCTAATCTCTCTCTGTTAATAGGGGAAAGTAAAAATGTAAGAGTGTAGCCCATGAAATATAAATGGTGTGAACCCATAAATGCTGCATTTGCCAAGGCTGTTTGCATACATTATGCACGCAACATATTGAGGGAGAGGGATCTGTCGCCCCATCGTCCCCCCCCTTCTTCCCCTTCCCTGCAAAAAGGAAAAAAAGAAAAAAGGGAGAAGCGTATCACAAATCATTGCCTTGCCAAGTTCCCCTTCATAAGAGAATACAATAAAATCAAAGCTTAATAGTCTCTAATACGAGATTTGAAGGCTCACCACCTACATGCGCACCGGCGAGGCGCAATAATCTATGCAAATCCGATTGCTGAGTTTTCCTCATTTGGGTGTTTTATAGAAGTGGGCAGAGTGCTGGAGAGACTCCCCTTCCTCTCTTGCCAGAAAGTGAATTATTTATACAGTGAAAGGAGAGGATGGCGAGGCATTGCCGTTCAGCTGCCTCCAGACCTTGGCAGGTGCCACTCTGCCCTCTCTGCCATGGCTGGGCCCTCTGGGCATGGCCTTCTCGTTGCCCCTGACACAAAGGACCCTATGGCAGCAGGGATGCTCTCTGGCAGCAGTTGGATTGGCCCCTCTGGCGCTTACAGCCAGGCAGAAGGCTCTTTGCGTGACCTTGCCTCTGGCTGTCTTTCCTGGCCATCCCAGTCTGAGCATCTTCTGGCACAAGAGGAAAAACTGGGGCAGAAATGGTGCCCATGTGCTGCCTTTTCTCAGCTCACTCCATGCATCTCACATGGTCAACCAAGCCTACAAATGCTTATGCCCAGTGCTCTCCATGCATTTCAGGAAGGGGTCAAGGGGTCTCTTACATAGAGGCCCTTCAATGCCCATGGTGGTGGTTCGCCAAAGGGCACTGGCAGCCTCTCTCAAGCAAAAGTCCTTGAGGTTGCTCTTGGCCTCTTGGCTGCTGCCAACTGAAGGATGTTGAAGGATGTTGGCTGCCTCCTATGGATCACTAGAGCTCTCTGGCAGAGAGAAGGCTGAATATCTCACAAAACTACAAATGTCAGAATTCCATAGCATGGAGCCATGGCAGTTAAAGCAGTGTCAAACTGGATTAATTCTGCAGTGTAGGTGCAGCCCTAGTCTTCCTAGTGACATTGTTCCATGTTTCAGAGTGAGCCTGCCTCTTCTGATCATAGACCACCACAGTTGGAGATGCTCCAAAAGCCATATATTCCAGCAGGTATGCTGCAGGTATTAGCCATGGATGGTTAAAGGCATCCCTGAAAAGGAAACTCCAGTAAAGGAAACTCTACTATCTTCTGATAAACAGTCGAAATCAGATTAGAGCATTTCCCATTAGAGTGAAAACAGACAATATTTCCCCTTCTGCAAAGAGATTTTCTTTTTCTACTCAAATCAAATTTAGAGAGTGAAAAAGAAGCCCAACAGAACAGCTTGCTGTCTTCTTGCACTTTGCTGGAGGAAAGGAGCAGCGGATGGGAGTTTCCCTCAACGCCTTTGAAGGCCTCATTCCTTGCACCAGGGATCCTACACTGAGCTGAGGGAGTGCATCTTTACACTCGTGAAATTATGGGGTGGTTGTTCAATGCTGCCTCAATAGTGATTTGCAGAGTCACACAACAAAATATGCATGCCCTGCAACCATCTGCAGTGCTCAGTCATGATCAATGTGTGTTCGCATCCACATACAACCATAAGTGATGCACACCCATGCATAATTGGGGCCGCCCCATATTCCAATCCCTCGTTTCTGGGCATCAAATTTGCATATTATTGCAAATTGTTATAATTATGTGAAGTTGAAGGCTTTCATGGCCGGCATCTATAGTTTTTTGTGGGTTTTTTGGGCTGTGTGGACATGTTCTAGACGAGTTTGTTTCTGACGTTTCACCAGTATCTGTGGCTTCGGAGAATGCTGGCATGGAAGAGAGCTAGGTATATAAATATATACTGTGTGACCCTGGGTTGAGAGGAGTGATTTCCATGTTGATTTGTGTATTGTTCTGTTGTTGAATGGCAAGGCCTCTGGATGGGAGGAGAGGCAAAAGAAGATCTGTGTCTGTTTAATGAGAGATGCATTGTCTGCTGGGAAAACCCCTGACCCTGGCTGGTTTTCATTTGCATTTGCTGGGTCTTGGTTTCAGTGTTTTTCAGGACTGGGAGCCAAACTTTGTTTACTTTAAGAGTTTCTTCTTTCCTGTTGAAGGTGTCCAGGTGTTTATGTGTGTTCTGACCTGATAGTTGTTGGCATGGTCCAGAATTTCAGTCTTTTCAAACAGCATTTTATGCCCAGGAGGGTTTGTAACGTGTTCTGCTATGGCTGATTTTTCTGTCTGCAGTGTCTCTCGTGTTCTTGGACGCTGCATTTGGTGGACCCTATGTAGGCTTGTCCGCAGCTGCACTGTATGCAGTCAATTCCTGCGTCTGCAAGAGGGTCTCTCCTGTCCTTTGTTGAGCACAGCATTTCCTAGATTTTCTTGGTTGGTTTGTAAACCATTTGGAGGTTTTGTTTCCTCACCAGTTTCCCTATTCTGTCTGTGACTCCTTTGGCATATGGTAAAAATGCCTTCCCTTTGGGCGGCTGCTTGTTTCTGGGTCTGGCAGCCCTTCTGATATCTGAGCTGGAATAACCATTCGCCTGTACAGCCCAGTCTAGTGCTTCAGTTATAATTATGCATATTATTAATTTGCATTCTGCTTATGCAAATTCAACATATTAATCATTGCACTTTTTCTACCATTGTGTTTCACTCTTAGTACCAATTCCAAGCTAAGAGCTCTCCTTTTCCTTCTTTTCTCCCTAGTTGCTGAGAAGAGTCAGAGGCTTCCAAGTTGCCCCAGAGAATAAAACACTTTACTCTCTTGAGGCTGCTTGGAAGTGAAGTTCCACTGCGCTGCCTAGTCCTAAAACCAAGCTGCCAATGCAGTCACCACACAACACAAGGCTATCTCTGCTCGCCTCATCCTTTTCCACCTTCTGTCAAGAAAGAGGGGAGCAAATGGAAGAATAGGTTGGCAACACTATCCCTGCGCAGTAGCAACTGGGGCCTGCAGGGAAGGAGGAGGCTCCTGCCAAAATGCCAGTCTTCTTGCACAGTTTGCACCTTCATTGCCTCTGCACTGCCGCATTTTAAGCTACCCATCAGCCTGCAATGAAGGGAAAACCTGGGATTTACTGCTTCATCTGGCCCAGACGGCCAGGACATTTTTTAGTTCCTTTGATCTGGGATTTTCCAGTTTTCCCAGGACAAATGGCAACCCTATTCATAATGCGCACCCATGCACAAGGACACTTTGTGCACAACTCTGCTTCCACAGTCTTGAACTGAGTGTGGCCATTTTGCATCAGACAATAAGGGCTACATCCTTATTGGGGAATTCTAGTTCAGGGAGACTCTGTTGCTTCCATGTTGCAAAATTGGCCAAGCTGACGAATCCCTGTGCTCCTCCTGGGCTTTTCCAGGGATCAAATGTCAGAAAACAGAGTAACCCTTTGAACTCCTTGCCTGCTGCTAATCTCCTCTGGAATGAGAAAGGCAGGAGATGGAAGGACTGTAGGAGGCTGAAAGGAAGAACAGGATGTCAATGGAGCAGCTGGACAGATTCCCTTCAGTTCCACTGGGCCTCATTCCCACTACTGTACTTTTTAAACTGGATCGCAATTTGGTTTGAACCGGTTCAAACAACCCTGGTTCCCACTTAATCCAAATCGCTGAAGTTTGGGCCATGCTCCAAACCCATTTAACCCACGTCTTTTGGACAATGATTTTTTCCGCTTCTTTTTCAACAAATTGATTCTGCGCAAGTGTGAACCACAAGCAGATCGGAATCGGTTCAAATTTCCCCTTTGGCCATCTGGAACCGAATGATTTTAAATCGATTCATTCATGAATGGGAACCACAAGGGGGTTATTTTGATGACAGAAAATGACAGAAAATGTGATCGGGGCAAGTGTAGTGTAAACCACAATCCAATGTCAAATCGATCAATCAATTCGGATTGCACACCGATTTATCTGTAAGTGGAAATGAGGCCCTGGTTTGCAAAGGTGAAGCTGAAGGAGCTTCCCACCTTCAGCTGAGCATTAGCATCTGCCCCAGATGCCAAAGACCTTCTCTCATTTCTCCCATCTTCTGCACCAACTGGTTGCCTGTTCTCCCTTCCACTCTCCCACCCTTCTAAACACTGTAAACACTGCAAGGGTATCCACCCAGCCAGAAGGACGTCAAGGAGTAGGAGAAAAGCCCCTTCCATATATCCCCCTTTTATGTCCAGCTGGGATCTGCTCTCTCAATTGCCCCAAAGCCATCATCCTGACCCAGAAGTGTTTACCTGGGACCATCATCATCCAATGGTGAGTCCATCATGCAAACTTGATGCTGGGGGCAAGCCCAGGTTTTTTTTCCTGTGGGTCTGGACCTGCTCTTGGCATCTCTGAAGATGGATATCCTCTACCGGGAAAGTCTCACATTTAGAACCAAGTGGCTGCTGCAAAGTAACCCTCCTAAAGTTGTCCATAAAGTGTCCAAAATATATATTCAAACTGCAAGAAAAGAGACTCCACCTAAACATCAGGAAGAACATACTGACTGTAAGAGCTGTTTGACCATGGAATATGGACTGCCTCAGAGGGTGGTTGACTCTCCATCTTTGGAGGTCTTTAAATAGAGCATGGCATAGTGGTTTGAATATTGGACTCTAACTCTGGGGGACAGGGTTCGATTCCTGGCTTGGGCATGTAATCCACTGGCTGACCTTGGGCAAGTCTCATGCTCTCAGTCTCAAGGGAAGGCAATGGCAAAACTCCTCTGAAATAATCTTGCCAAGAAAACCTAAGTTTCAGTTTAATATTTACCATAAGTCAGAAACTATGTGAAGCCACACAACAACTGAGGTTGGAGGTCCACCTTTTAGGGCTACTTTGGTTTTGTATTCCTGCATGGCAGAGGGTTGGTCTAAAAGGCCCTGGGGTACCTTCCAAGTCTATGATTCTTCTATGAGGATGTTGGATGTCACTTGATAATTTTGCAGCAACAGATTGATGCAAATCACCACCAAGACACGGGAAAGTTTACTAACCGTCATCTTAAAATATTTGAAGGGCTGCCATCATATGGAAAATGGAGCAAGGTTGTATTTCTGCTGCTCCAGATACTAGGACCTAAGCCAATGGATTTAAATTACCCAAATATTGGGAAGAGCCTCTTCACTGCAGCAGCTGTTTGTGGAAGAGGTTGCTTCAAAGGGTGGTGGACTTTCTCTTTCTTTGGCAGTCTTTAAACAGAACCCTGATGGGCATATTTCAGGAGCACTTTAGCCATGTATTCCTGCATGGCAGAATTGGGTTGGACTGGATGACCCTTGATATTCTCTTCCAATGCCATGATACTAAGCTCCTCTTCTTGAATGATGGAGTGGTTTTCCTTCACAGGGGTCTTGGTTCATGGAGCCTCACCACCATGTATCCTTCTGGGTCTCCTTCCTCCGGCAGGTTTGCCCATTTAACAGCTGCAGTGTGCCCAGGTAGCAGACGTATTAATGATCTATCTCCGGAATCTGGATGCCGACGTTGCATAATTACATTTAAATGGCTGAAACCTGCTAAGATCTTTTATTGCATAATCAAATGTATTTAAATCATGCTACGAAGAAGCAGGGGAGGGCATAAACTTCTCATGAAGGTAAGAGTGTCTCCAGGTGGGAAGCAGCCTACTCTACATTCATCTCAGTCTCCGGAAGATTTCTGCCTCCTTTTTGCACAATGAGGGCAAAATTGATCATAAGTCATGCGTGGCAGGAACTCTCGGTTCCTTTGCAAAGAGGACAATAGTCAGGGAGACCGGGATCCTGACCCCAAATGGGATGATTCTGTGCCATGTTCTCCTTTGAGGGCATGGTGCTCAGCTGTGTTGAAGCTTGTAATCTCAGGAATATCCTAAGACCTGAGATTTCAGGGGCCAAAACCTGAGATTTTGGGACAACGCCTTATGATATCCCATAGAGTATGACCTGGTGGTATTACAAAAGTGATGTCACAAGGGGCATTAAGGATTAAGCGTCAACCACGGTTCCACAGAGCATGCCCTTCAAAAATGAAACACCAATGGTAACAAACGAGGAAAATACACACACTTGCAAACACATACACACACTGTAATACCTGACCCTCTGGAGTTAAAACACAGGCGCAGGACAGTCCACCTGAAAAAGGAGGCCTGCCGGTGGCCTAATTTCCTCTGGAGGGAAGCCACAGCTACCAAATTGCATGACTTCCCTCCAGAGGAAAAAGAACCCAGAAAAACCAGGTTCTTTTTGTGGCACATGGCCAATGTAATGAGTGCGCCATGCGGTGCTTATGTAAACTGCATCATTTCCACAGTGCAGATGCCACCTTGGACCCACTTTTTTATAGTGTGATTCCCAACTCTATGTTTGTTGTCAAGTCACCTTTGAAATGAGTGACCACTGGCCCCCAAGTTACCCTGTTATCAAGGGATGACAGGCTCACGTCTTGCAAACTCCAGGCAACAGCCACTGCAGCTTCCTTGAACAAATCAACCCATCTATAATGCAGCTGTCCTCTTTTCCTACTCTCTTCTACCTTACTCAGCATTGCCCACTTTCCCCATGAGTTCTGCATTTTATGTGTCCAAAGTACGATAGCCTCAATGTAGATATTTTGGCTTCTAATGAGTATTTCGGCTTCGTTTATTCTTCATTTGCATTCATTTTGTCTTCTTATCATTAAAATTGGTCTATTCTAGTTGGAATTAACTGATAGGACAAGGATCCTGTGTCACTGCATCTATTCCAAGTGTGTTGCTCTTCTTGAGTTTTTTAGGGGTGCTGGGACAAGTAGCTGTGTGACCCTTGTAGACTTCTCCTTGTCTGCCTGCCCCGGTGTTTGAACCCAAAGTAGGACCGTTCTGCGCTTGTCTTTTGTTCCTGGAGATGTGTATGCATCACAAGATGACAATATTACCAGCAGCCAGCTATCAAACAAAAGGCGACGTTTTATTACACCAGCATGTTACAACAACGATAACAGCTCCATGGAGACAGCTAAGGGCAGATTTTAGATATAAAAAGGAATAATCAGAAGGAAGGCTATGCCAAGGATTTATGGCTCAAACAGACAGAGCTGCCCTGTTTATTCAATGGGGGAAAGGAGAAAATTGCGATAGTAATACAGGCTGAAGATGGATTTAAACACGCCGGTGGGATTGGGTGGCTTCAGGGAAGGGATGGGAATGAGAAGGAAGAAGAAGAAGAAGAAGAGGGGTAAACGTGGCTAACAAAAGGAGGCCTGAGTTTGTCCCTCCTAGTGACAGGAAGCTGGGGTTAAGACTAAAAGTCTTCTCTGTATCCAATGTGCATAAATCAAGGTGCCCAGCAGGATGGGCAAAGTTAACTGTAGCATCCTAGAGTTGGTAGAGACCCCCAGAAAGGGCCATCCAGTTCAACCCCATTCTGCCATGCAGGAACTCTCAATCAAAACATCTCCATTGACAGATGGCCATTCAGCCTCTGCTTAAAGACCTCCAAGGAAGGAGACTCCACTGCACTCCGAGGAAGGAGTGTGTTCCACTGATGAACAGCCCTTGCTGTCAGGAAGTTCCTCCTAATGTTGAGCTGGAATCTCTTTTCCTGGAGCTTGCATCCATTGCTCCATTGTGTTTTCTTCTCTGGAGCAGCAGAAAACAAGCTTGCTCCATCCTCAATGAGATACCTCTTCAAATTTTAAAACAAATCTATCATATCACCTCTTAACGTTCCCTTTTCCAGGCTGAGCATACCCAACTCCCTAGATAGTTCTTCATAGGGCATGGTTTGACACCATCCAATATGTTGAATGAGTTATATGATATTGGTCATAAAATCTTCAAGGGAAGCCCTTCTTGAGGTCCCACAACCCTTGCAGTTGGGAATTGAAGGGATATTGCTTCTCTCAGTAAACCCAGAAGAAATCAAACAGCCATGATGGGGAGTCAAGGACCCAACTTTAGGGAAAGAAATGCATTTCTGTCCTGCATCCCAACAGACTGGTGGAAATTCCTGGTCCTTTTCTGTGTGTGTTGTGCGCCTTCAAGTCATTTCTGCTTCATGGTGACCTTAAGGTTTAAATATTTGAAAGGCTGTCTTACTGAAGATGGAGCAAGTTCGTTTTCTACAGCTCCAGAGAATAGGATGCTGAGCAATGGTTTCAAATCTCAAGCACTATCAAGTCCATCACCCTTCTGCAATGCTGAAGGAAGACACAACCCAAGCACCCCTGACCGATGGCCATCCAACCTCTCCTTAAAAGCCTCCAAAGAAGGAGACTCCACTGCCGACCAAAGCAGCAGCAGCTCCCACTGTTAAACAGCCCTTACTCTCAGGAAGTTCTTCCTAATGTTGAGGAGGAACCTCTTTTCCTGCAGTTTGTACCCATTGGTCCAAGTCCTATATTCTGGAGCAGCAGAAAACAAGCTTGCTCCCTCCTCAATACGACACCCCTTCAAATATTTAAACAGGGCTATCATATCACCTCTTAACCGTTTCTTCTCCAAGCTGAACATACCCAGTTCCCCAAGTCTCTCCTCATAAACCATTATGGTTTCCAGACCCTTCAACCATTTTATTCGCTCTCCTTTGGACATGCTCCAGTTTCTCAATGTCCTTTTTAAATTGTGGTGCCCAGAACTGGACACAGGATTATTCCAGGTGGGACCTGACCAAAGCAGAATAGAGTGGCACTATTACGTCCCTCGTTCTAGACACTAGACTTCTATTGATGCAGCCTAGGATCACTCTGGCTTTCTTAGCTGCTGCTTTGCCTCTTGTCATCTCTCTCATTCAGCTTCCTCTGTGGAGGAGAAAGAGAAGGAGGAGAATCCATCAGAGTGAATCAGGATTGTTTATTTCAATGCAGATTTCACTTTACATCCTGATTTCTCAGGGCTAGAAATCAGACCCAGAAGGAAACCATTCCATTTGCCTTTGCCTTGCTGTGTTTCTCTGTGGCCTGTTGATGAAATAGTCCATAAGATAGAGAGCTAAAGGAGAAAGGAGTAAGAGGCAAGGGAATTACTAATACAGGCAGGGAGTATTTGTACATCTGCTCCCCAATTTTGACGGTGTCTCATTGCTTTTAGTGCTGGTCCTGTCCTCAGCCGAAGAAAGCCAAAACTCATCCCTCACTCCTGATTTGTCTTGCAAGCATCACCCGCCTGGGAGCAAAAGCAGAGATGGATGGGGCTACTTTGATGGATCTGCATCAATGGAATCCATCAATAGGCTGCATTGAAGTACTGTATAGTACTTTCTGATTTTATTTTGTTGTTTTGTTGTTGTATGCCTTCAAGTCATTTCCATCTTATGATGACCCTAAGGCAAGCCTATCATGAGGTTTCCTTGGCTAGATTTAATAGAATCCTAGAGTTGGAAGAGACTGCAAGGGCCATCCAGTCCAACCCCCTTCTGCCATGCAGGAACTCTCAATCAAAGCACCTCTGATAGATGGCCATCCAGCCTCTGCTTAAAGACTTCCTAAGAAGAGACTCCATCAAAATCTGAGGGAGTGTGTTCTGAATGGAGATTGGAGTCAAAGAAATCAGAAGAAGGCTAGGAATGGGAAGGGCAGCTTTGAAAGAGCTAGAGAGTCTGAGCACTAAGGTTAGGATTGCCCAAGCCAACGTATTCCCATCACCATGTATGAATGTGGAAACTGGACATTTAAGAAAGTGGATAGGAAGAAAATTGCCTCATTTGAGATGGAGAAGAGTGCTGAGGTTCCTGTGGATGGCCAAAAAGAACAACAAAGGGGTCTTGGTTCAAGCTTGAAATCTCTTTAGAAGCCAAAATGATTGAATTGAGGCCGTTGTACTTTGGCCACATCATGAGAAGGCAGGAATCATTGGAAAAGACAATAATGCTAGGGAAGGTGGAGGGGAAGCAGAAAAAGAGAAAGACCACTTGGCAGATGGATGAGGGACTCTATGAAGGAGGTCAAGGGCATGACTATGCAGGACTAAGCAGAGATCTGGAGAATAGGAGGTCTTGGCGCTGTCTCATCCACAGGGTCTCCATGAATTGGGGTTGACTCAAGGGCAGTTAATAAGAACAGTGAAAGCACCCAAAGGCAAAGATCCAGATTGCCTCTCTATCTTCCTTTCCATCCTAAATCTAATGCCAAGCACAAGATCCTCTCTTGGAATTTCTGGCTCCAGGCGAACCGTTACTTAATGAACTCACTGGGGAATTAAGCAGCAAAACCCACCCGATTTGCCCCCCTGGGAAAGAGGGAAGCTCGGCTCAGCTGGCTTCCCTTTCATGCTCAATTAGAAGACCCCCAAAAGAGGGAGAAGCTGAGGAGGAGGAAGACACCAAGAAATGTGCCCTCCGCATCTGGCTGGCACAGTCCTCTGTTGAGGTGCCAAGAGGCAAGGCTGGGGTCCTGGGGGATATTGCACTCAACAGCTCAGTTGGGATTGACCTGGAGAAAGGGAGGCAAAGCCAGGGGGAATGCCCTTCCACCCACAAAGCGGCCAAAGCTTTCCTACTGTTTCTCATTGTCCAAAGCGTTAAAGCAGTCCCCTCTAGCTGCAAGTGTCCTGAGGTCCCCCCTTAATAGCTATGTGTCAGAGCTGCACACCAGTCATGGTCCTTCTCTGCTGGGCTCTGCAGTGCCGCCAGCACCTACAACTGCACAAGGTGCAAAGGAAATACCAAGTCATCAAGTTCTATTTACAGAATTTTACAACTAAGTATATGAGCATTATATACATGCCAACCAGCCATCCACCACTCAACAATAACCCACACACTCCATAGGTCATGCCTATATTTAAATACATTGTCCATGGCATGATCTCCACACACAGGCTTCACTGGGACAGGACTTTGGAGCAGAGGTGGTGTGCCAATGCAGATGCCAGCAATGTGCAATCATGCCCCTCTTCACCTCACTTCACCCAATGCCCCATCTTTGACTGTTTGTTTTGTGTATTTTGT
Organism: Sceloporus undulatus; assembly: GCF_019175285.1. NCBI lineage: Eukaryota > Metazoa > Chordata > Lepidosauria > Squamata > Phrynosomatidae > Sceloporus > Sceloporus undulatus. Next base: position 1,757,183 of record NC_056525.1, on the reverse strand, counting down.
ATTTGTCTCTGTGAGAGGTGTCATGGTTTCTCTTTTCATAGAATCATAGAATCATTGAGTTGGAAGAGACCCCAGGAAGGACCCTGATCCAGTCCAACCCCATTCTGCCATGCAGGAACTCTCAATCAAAGCATCCCAACAGATGGCAATCCAGTCTCTGTTTAAAGACCTCCAAGGAAGGAGACTCCACCACAATCTCCGAGGAAGGAGTGTGTTCTACTGTCAAACAGCTCTTACTGTCAGGAAGTTCATCCTAATGTTCAGCTGTAATCTCTTTTCCTCTTGTTTGAATCCATTGCTATGTATCTCAGTCTCTGGAGCAGCAGAAAAAAAGCTTGCTCATTGTGACATCCCTTCAAATATTTAAACATGGCCATCATGTTCCTTCTTAGCCGTCTCCTCTCTAGGCTAAACATACCCAGTTCCCTAAGTCTTTCCTCATAGGGCTTCATGATTTCCAGACCTTCCACCATTTTAGTCACCCTCCTTTGGACATGTTCCAGTTTCTCAATGTTGTTTTTGAATTGTGGTGCCCAAAACTGGAGACAATGTTCCAAGTGAGGCATGGGAACAGTGGGGTCCAAGACATGGGATACCCCCCCCCCAAGCAATAGCAGCAGGCAAAGCCCTGAGGCAGATGGCATCTGTCCATCACCAACTTTTTTCATGTCAGTGATGGAGCCGATGGCCTTTGCCTGCATGGGTTGCTCCCCCGCCCCACTGGCAATGCCAGAGAAGCAACCCAAGGGTGGCATTCCTGGCACGGCTGCTCACAAGTGCCTCTCGAGCGAGTCTGCCTTCTTCCGTCTCCTGTCATTGATCTGAAAGGATGGCAGGTATTCAGCCCTTGCCATAGCTTTAAATGTCATAATCCTCCCAAGGAAGGCTTCCACATTCATCCACTAATAGGTTTAAAAGGAATTACACACAAAAAGCCCCTTTATTCACACACACATACATATCCCCAGCATTGGAAGGTGAGGATAAATTGGGTCAGAGTGGCCAATGTGCAAATATTCCTAATGCAGGAACCCAGCTGAAATGGGTCAGGGGCAATCCAAGGTTGCATTAAGGTGGTTAAGGCGGCATGGAAATTACTGTATACAGTCATCCTTCCTAATTTGCGAATTTGGAATTCACAATTGGTTATTTGTGAGGTCTGTCCTGACCCCTCCCATGCCTGGAACAGTTCCCCTCTGATGCCCAGATTGGGTGATCCAGGGATGGCAGGGGAGAGAATGACCCCGTGGGTCCCCTCTGGACCCTGGCCGTGCTTGGATCATGCTTAGTCTTTCTCCAACCCTGCCATGCCTGGATCGGGTGATCCAAGCATGGCAGCGGCCCAGAGGGGAACCGTGGGGGTCTTTAGATCCTTTCTTGTATGCCCCTAAGTTTTACCCTTGACTTCCACTGGTCATATCAGAATTCGTAATTTTGGCCCCAAAACTTGCCCTCAACTTATACAGGAGGTTAACGTATAGGTTGAGCATATATGGTAAATAGAATGAATGAATAAGAAATAAAGTAAAAATCATGATAGATAAGGGTTGGGAAATACCCCTTATTATAATGGGATGTTCCTTATTTGAGAACCAGAAAGCTACTCCCTTTTAGGGTTGGCAAGTATCCCTTTATTATCAAGGATGCCCCTTATTAGAGGACCAGGAAGCTTGTCCCTTTTAGGGCTGGCATGGGTCCCTGAGCAATGAATGTTCAAGAGACCTTTGCTTTGAGAAAAATATATTCAGGTGCAGCTCTGATGGAGACCCAGCATGATGTTGCGGCTTGAGCGTTGGACTACTGCTCTGGAGACCAGGGTTCAAATCCCTGCTCAGCCATGGAAACCCCTTTGGGCAAATCACACTCGCTCTGCATCAGACGAAGGCAAGGCAAACCTCTTCTGCACAAATTCTTGCCAAGAAAACCGCATAAAACCGCCCCAATTGCATTTTGTAGAGGTGAGATATAAATATTATTATTATTATTATTATTGGTTCACCTTAGGGTTGCCATAAGCTGGAAATGGCTTGAAGACGCATTACACAGACACCGCTGTGTTGGCCATGCAATGAAAAACAACAGCATCCAAAATTCACAAAGCAGCAATGCCTTTACTGGAGCCACTCTAAAGCACAAAAGACATTGTGCAAGCTTTTGAAGCTTCACTGGCTTCAGCCGCAGGTGTTCCTAAGGACCTCTCCAAGAATCCAGGAATTTCCAAGGTTTGGGTTGATAACGTGGTGTGCTCCAAGTAGTGCTGCCTTTTTGGGGGTAAGGGTGCTCTCGTGATCCTACCTTTGGAGATTTCATCCAGATGGTTTGTGCCCAGTTTGTAATTACTGTTTTTGTAGCTTAGGGTTCCCAAGAGGAAGAAGGAGTGGTCTGCTCAGGTTTGAACCCAGTTCCTTCTGGGGCTCTTTGGATGGATGGGAGCCAGATTGGCATCGTGGTTTGAGATTTGGACTATGACTCTGGAGACCACAGTTTGATTCCCAGCTTGACCATGAAACCCACTGGGTGAATATGGGCAAGTCACACTCCCTCAGCCTCAGGGGAAAGCAATGGCATTTTTTCCCCCTGACCAAATCTTGCCAAGAAAACCTCATGATAGTTTGCCTTAGGGTTGCCATGAGTCAGAAACAACTTGAAGGCACACAACAACCAACAGCAATAACTTTGGAAAGATGCTGCAGCCAGTCAGCATTGCTCATGCTGCCACTTAAAGGACCACATGGGGTAGTGTGTGTGTTTGTGTATGTGAGAGAGAATATCTACCCTTGCACCTGGCACTCTCCTGGAAAAGTGCACATTTGGAAAGTGGCAAGGGTGGCAGAGAGAGGTAATTGAGCCCCATGTGCCCCATTGCCATCCTTGGCCACAAAAGCTCAAACCACTCTGCACTTAATGCCCCTAACATCTGGAGCCCCCTTCATCACCCATCGCAAGGAAGAGATACCAAGATTGCTTTGTACTCCGATAAGCAGCAGCATTTGGGGTTTATGTATTTATTTTCCTATAATCCTCTCAAACGTTTCTTTCATTCCGGGAGAAGAAAAAGGAACAGAGCGGGGGAAAGGAGGAAGAGAACAAGCGACTGGCAAGATTAATCTCTGCAGGATTTGGGGAGGACTCCAGCTTTTCTTGCTCTAACCTCTTCAAAATGGAGATGGGACGGGGCCGCCTTTCCTCCAGCTTGCTCCTAAGAGATGGCCTGGTGTGAATGCCCTGAAAGGTTCAGGCTCTTGACTCATTCCTTGTGGCATCCTTCAGATAAAGGAGTGTGCAAACAGTTTCGGCTGTGAGGATTCCTGATCCGCAGAGCTGTGTGTCTCTGTGTGCGTATGCATTTCCGCCTGACAACCAGAGAGAGACTGGCCAGCCATCCAAGACTGCCAAGCAAAGGCAACAAAGGCCAAAAATAAAACAAAACACACACACACACACACACACACAAAATGAATAGTGGATGCAGGACATCCCTGTGAAAACAACTTCCTGAGGCTGCTGGAAAAAGATTGCCTGAACCAGACTCCATCCTTCCTCTAGACACTAAAAGCCAAAATGTGATCAATTTGGAGCAAAGGAAATGGCAGCAACAGGAACGATGGAGTTGCCTTGGGCATGTCTTGGCGACAGCAGCCATTTGTACATTGGAAAGAAGGAAGGAAGGAAGGAAGGAAGGAAGGAAGGAAGGAAGGAGTGAGTGAGTGAGGGGGGAAGCTCAAGAACACTTCTCCCAGCGTGGGTGGGAATGGAGAGCCCCTCCAACACACCTTCCTCCATCTTGTCTCTTGTCATGTGCATAGGTAGCCATGCACTTTGTTCATCCTTTCTGCACTCAAATACACCCATCCATGTATCCTGCTCTCCTTTCCTCCTTTTCTTGCCCCCTTTTCTTATGAATTGTTCTCCACAAATTAATGGATTGCACAAATACATGAGCCAGCCCAAGAAGGATAGGTTCCCAGTTGGATCCAAAGGCACTCTGGATACTCCAAGGTTTAAAGCAGGGATATCAGGCTGATAAAAGCCCCAAACCCTCCTGTGATAGGAATGAGTTGGAAATCTGGAAAATTTGAATTTAATGTGCATATTATCTATTGTTTGGGAGAAAGGTTGTGTGTTTGTATGGGGGGTGGTGGTTGCTGCTTGTTTTGAATTCACATGGACATAGCAGCCAGCAAATGACAATCACACATGACCCCCAGAGATTAACAGGAACAAACAGCAACAAACAGCCCCAGAAAAGCAAGTCTTGGTGTGTTGTCCCTGCTCACCTACCTCTCTCAGGCCGGCTGCGCTGACCCATTACAAGCTGATTCTAAACGTTCATTCAGGTCATTTTGAATTTTGATCCTGTTCTCTGGGGTATTAGCTACTCCTCCTAGTTTGGTGTCATCTGCAAATTTGATGAGTATGTCCCCAATTCTGTCCTCCAAGTCATTGATGAATAGCAAACTGGGCCCAGGACAGAACCCAACTGGACCCCCCAATGGTCACTTCTCTCCAGGATGAAAAGGAGCCATTGTTGAGCACCCTTTGGGTTCGGCCAGTCAACCAATTACAAATCCATGTAACGGTTACCTTGTCTAGCCCTCATTTTACAAGGTCAAGAAGTTTGTCCTAATGTTTAGGGGGAATGCCTTGTACTTATAATCCACTGGTTTATAGCAGAAATTCAAACTGCAAGCAAAGAGATTGCATCTAAACTTTGGGAAGCATTTCTTGTTCATAAGAGCTGTTTGGCCGTGGATCAGGCTGCCTTGAAAGATGGTGGGCTGAGGCTCTCCTTCTTTGGAGGCCTTTAGACAGAGGCTGGATGGCCATCTCTTGGGGTGCTTTAACAGTGTCATCCTGCATGGCAGAATGGGATTCGGTTGGATGGCCCTTGGGACCCCCTTACCATTCAATGATTCTATGAATTGCCCATGGTAACATCATCACCACCATCACCACCATCAGCAGCATGGGCCATCATTTGGGCTCTTCCATCCCACCCAGTCACTCTTGTTTGATGAAATTTAGGAGTTTTTATAGAAAGCGGGAGCAGCAGAGATGGAGAGGAAAAAGGGCTGAGGCGGCAGATCCCAACTCTTTAGAAGAAGCAAAGAGGTCTGCCTATGTGTCTCTGCTTTGTCTGCTTTTCTCCGGCCAAGGCCTCGTGTGCAGCTTCCAGGTTGATGACCAAAATAACAGCGCGGTCAGAGCCTGCTGAGCCAACAGGAGCTGCTAAACCTCCCTGACAATGTGTTTTCCTCAGCAGTGATAAGGAACGGATGCAGCCAGCATGCAAATCTCCTGAAATGAGGCCCCAGCCCATGCGAGGGAGCAGCTGCTCGCTTTTGTTGCCGTCTGTCATTAACGGGCAAAAAGGAGCGCAGGGGAGACGACGGACCGACCGGACACAAAGCTTCTCCTCCCCTGCCCTCCCTGCAGGTCAACCCTGGGAGGAAGGAGGGGAAGGAGCCTAGTGGTCACTCACCTTGGAGAAAGAGCAAGCTCAGAGGTCCTGGGTTGGACAGGACGGTCAAGGCCCTGGGAGGCTCAGGTGCCTTCTTCGGAGCTGGCAGCAGCTGCCATCTTGGGTGGGATGGGAGATGCTTCACACACACTCCAAGGCAGGTCCTGGCCCCTGAAACAGGCTGGCTTGAAGCTGAAACCAAAGAATTGGCAGCCCCCTGTTTCTCCTTCAGTGGCTCTTCCTGGCCTTAGTAAAGCTCTGAAAACAACAACTTGCTCTTGGTTTTACTGGCTCTTCATCTCATCCCTCCCTCCTTCTATTTATGTCCCACCATTTTCATGAGCCAGAAGCCAGGGCAGCTTGCAAAACATAGAGAATTGCAATAATAATTTCTTGCCCAGGTACAATTGACATCAGTGGTGTGGAGCACATGGCCTTTGATTTGAGCTCAGGTGGCCCATGTCTTCATCTGTGAAGCGCATGCCCTAAGACATAGGGAGCTGGGTTTGTTTAGCCTGGAAAAGAGATGGTTAAGAGATGATGTGAGAGCCCTGTCAAAATATTTGAAGTATCTGTGTCACACTGAGGATGGAAGAAGCTTGTTTTGTCCTATGCCTTACGACAGTGGCACACAACCTGCTGAGGAGGTCAGAGATATTCTTAATTCCACAATGGGGTACCAGACAGCTGACAATGCCACATGAGGGCCAAGTATCCATTGGTCAAGATCCATGTTATAAATGACCACTACCGCCTCCCCTCCCCACATTTGTCAAAATCTGCAGAGAAAGAAGGGCTGTAGGTTATAAAGTATGCATGGCCCCAGAGTGGAGAATCAGTCGAGAATGTAAAAAAGCAAAACAAACCATCTTTAATATCTCTGAAAGCCTTGAGAAATACAGATGAAAGAAAGTCCGTTCCCTGGTTTCTTTGTCCAGAGGAACACAGACACTGCTGGGGCACTTTTGGCCAAAGGCAGGATCCTCAGAAGTTTTCAAGCAGCTCCACGATCCGCTTCTGCTCGCTCTCCTGGAATTCGAGGTTCTTCCCGTCCCCAATGTTCTCAGCATACTCTGCAGGAAAAGAAGCGGCAGGCTGGAGTTAGCAGAGCAAACAAGGGGAAGCTCCCAGTGTGCTGAAAATTCTCATGTGATGGAAAGAGAAAAGGAGAAGTCATGCAACAGGAAGGCATTTTGCCTTTTGAGCACCAAAACTGTGGCTCTTGCATGTGGATGAAAGACAACCTTTGGAAAACTGACCCAGCCCACTCTTCCTCCCCAAAACCAGAATGTCAGCTGATACCTGGCACCATACCTGGGAGTATCTCACTGGGCAGACACAATGTGGCACCTGGGCCCAGCACCGCTAGCAAAATTTTCATTTTGGAAAAGAAGGGTGCATTGAGACACGCACTGAGAAAGAGACCTCCCCAAAGAGAAGGTATTTTTACCATACATCAAAGGAATCACAGACAGAATAGGGAAACTGGTGAGGAATCACAACCTCCAAGTGGTTTACAAACCGACTGAGACAATCCAGCAAATGCTGCGCTCAGCGAAGGACAGGAGAGACCCTCTCATGGCTGCAGAAATTGACTGCATACGGTGCAGCTGTGGACAAAGGACCACCAAACGCAGTGTTCAAACATGAATCAAGGAACACAATAGACACTGCAGACTGGGTCAGCCAGAAAAATCATCCGTAGCAGAACACGTTACAAACCATCCATGACATAAAATGCTGTTAGAAAACCCTGAAATTCATCATGCCGATAACTATCAGGTCAGAATGCATAGGAAAGCCACTGAAATCACAAACATAAAGATAGTTTCAACAGGAAAGATGAAACCCTTAAAGTATACAAGGTTTGGCTACCAGTCCTGAAAAACACTAAAACCAAGACCCAGCAAATGCAAATGAACACCAGCCAGGGAGAGGGGCTTTCCCAGCAGACAATGGATCTCTAATTAAACAGACACAAATCCTCTTTGCATATCCTCTAACCTTGAGGCTTTGCCATTCAACAACAGAACAATACCCAGATTAACATGGCAATCACTCCTCCCAACCCAGGGTCACACAGTGTATATATATATACACACACACACACACACACACACACACCCCACTCTCTTCCATGTCAGCGTTCTCTGAAGATACCAGCCACAGATGCTGGAGAAACGTCAGAAACAAACTCTTCTAGAACATGGCCACTCAACCCAAAAAATCCACAAAAAACTATGGATGCCAGCCATGAAAGCCTTCGACTTTACATGAGAAAGAGATTGATTGCACATGTCCTGAAGCCAAATGGTCCACTCAGCACAACATAAATGTTTTCCCCTTAAGTGCAGAGATTCCTGCAAAAGTTTGTTGGGGTTTTTAGAGGCCAGAGATGATGGCTGGAGCCACACACACCAGCAGAGAGGCTGCGTCCTGGTTGTGTAAATGGGCCTCTTGGCCACTTACCAATCTGCTACAACTTTACTCACTTAGCTGTGTATTTTGTAGAAGAAATCACCCTCAGGTGACATTGTTCATAATCCAGCAGTGGGGTTGTGTGGTGTACATCAGTGCGTACAAACTTACGTATTGGTGGTACTACATAATAATTGCATTGAATGGTACTGTTGTGCTAGCCAACGTTCATCTTCATGTGAGCAATGACACTGCATCTGCAACCCCATTCCACAACCTGGGACTGATACTATATTATCCAAAATGCTTGGAACTAGAAGTGTTTTGATTTTGGGGGATTTTGGAATATTTCCATTTGCTCATACATATATAATGAATTATCTTGGAGATGGGACCTGGGTCTAAACATGCATTCATAGTTCATACACACCTTATTTATCCAGCTTGGAGATAATTTTAAACACAGTTTTAAAAATGATTTTGTTCATAAAACGAAGTTTATGTATATGAACCATCAGAAAGCAGAGGTGTCACTAATTCAGCGACCCATGAACAAAGTTTTTGGGTTTTGGAATATTTTGGACTTCCGGATAAAGGGAAAGGAATGTTCTACCATCAGACAAAACAGTCCAACCACTTCCATAGAGGAACTTAATCCAAGAGGACTCTCCCCCTTTGATGGAGATCTTTAAATAGAGGTTGGATGCCCGCCTCTTAGGGAGGCTATAGCTGTGCATTTCTTGCATGGCAGGGAGTTGGAGTAGATAGTCTTTGGGTTGATTCCAACTCTACACAGTCAGCCCTCTGTATTTACAGATTCTTCATCCACAGATTCAACTATCCACAAAATATTCCTCAAAAACAAAAGTTCCAAAAAGCAAACCTTGATTTTGTCATTTTATATAAGATACATCATTTTACAACCCTATGGTATACCATAGGACTTGAGCATCTGTGGATTTTAGTATCCACAGGGGGTCCTGGAACCAAATGCCAACAGATACCAAGAGCCTGTTGTAACTGATTCTATGATTTACTTATTTTCTTTTATTTTAAGATTCTCTAGCAAATCCGAAAGGGCAGAGAAAGGGACGCATTGACTCCATGTGTGGGAACGGCGGAGAGAGAAGAAATGCCGTCATCTATCCCCATTCCCTCCTGCGCCATCATCATTATCATTTTTATTTATATCCATCCTTTCCCCCAGTCTGGGACTCAAGGTGGATACAGCTAAAAATATCCACATTGTACAAAACCTAAAACATAGTTAAATGAACAACAGAATTAAAAGCAGTTAAAAATATCATTGTCAGGTAGACTCATGAGAAAGTCTGCTTTAGTCTCAGCCCCCTCTAACCGCACATGTGAGCATTAAGCATCCTCCAGTATCTCCAGAACAGGGCAGAAAAGGGTCTCAGGGGTTTGGGTAGAGGGTTGCCTTTGTGGACCAGGGAACCCCCATCCCCATCTCAAAGCAGCCCCTCCAAAGCCCCCAGCCCCTTCAGCTGGCAGAGGTGAGCCTTAAGGAGCCCAGGCGACCCTCCTTCCCCACTTGAAACAAATGGAGAGCCCAACTCCCTCCCTTGCATCTGAAGCCATTCTCCACCCTCCCCAGGGACCCATCAACTGTCAGGCTGCCAGAGAAACAGGGAAAATATGTAGGCCATAAAAATCAAGCTCAGAAACAGGCTTCCAATTAGCATGCAAAAAAGCAGGTGGCAGACGGGGGTCGGACGGAGAGGGAGGGGAACCAGGCTGGAACCCTGCATGCAAAGGGGTGGCAGGGGGAGAAAAGCAAACAAGGAGGCCTGTAAGCCCCACCTGAACCCCTGAGAAGAGGGAATGGGGTTGAGGTGCTACCTGGTCTCTCCCTCCCTCTGCCCCATAGTTCATCTGTCCCCCTCTGTGAAGTCTACCTGGGTATGTTTAGCCTAGAGAAGACAAGGTTAAGAGATGATATGATAGCCCTGTTTAAATATTGGAAGGAGTGTCCTACTGAGGATGGAGCAAGCTTGTTTTCTGCTGCTCCAGAGAACAGGACCCAGAACAATGGATGCAAGCTCCAGGAAAAGAGATCTCACCTTAACATTAGGAAGAACTTCCTGACAGTAAGGGCTGTTCAACAGTGGAGCACACTCCTTCCCCTGAGATTTTGGTGAAGTCTCCTTCTTTGGAGGTCTTTAAACGGAGGCTGGATGGCCATCTGTCAATGGGGATGCTTTGACTGAGAATTCCTGCATGGCAGAAAGGGGGTGGACTGGATGGCCCTTGGAGTCTCTTCCGACTCTATGATTCCACCAGTCAAAATAGCTAGAGTGAAAGGCCAGGTGACTTGTAGGACCCCAATAGGTTGAAAGGTCACAGAATCCCAAAAAAGGAAGCCAAGAATCAGGCCCTCCATGGGTTTGGGATGTCTGGATGAGTGACGTTCTGCCTACAAAGGGGATTGTAGCCTTGCACAGGACAGGTATGGGTTGGATTCCAAAGGAACTGCCTTTGTTTCTAAGATGGGAGGAAGAAGGTCATTGCCTTGCCTCAGTTTTGTGTCCCAAACACTTCATGGATAGTAAAGGTCTTGTGGCCTTGTCCTGCATCAAACACTCCTTTGCCACCACCTTGAACTCAGTGTAAGCATTCCAAGAAAGATGCAACCCTGTCACTCCATCATCCCATTTCTTCCCCCAAAATGCCTTTTAACTTTTGCCACCACCTTAGAATCATAGAGTTGGAAGAAACCTCAAGCACTGTCCAGTCCCACCCTCTTCAGCCATGCAGAAACTCACAATCAAAGCATCCCCAACAGATGGCCATCCAGCCTCTGCTTAAAGACCTCCAGGGAAAGAGACTCCACCGCTCTCCACATTTTGGGATACAAACACTTAAATTCAGTGTTTGTATCCCAAGAAAGATGCAGCCCTGCCACTCTCCAACTTCACAATTCTTATCTAAAAATGACTCTTAACATCCATGTCCGATGCATTCCTCCACAGCAGGGGTTTGACTAGATAATAGCCCTTGCAGCCCCTTCCAAGTCTAAGATTCGAGGGCTGCATCTACACTACAGAAATAACAAACTACAAATTCCAAAATTCCATAGCATGCAGCTATGGCAGTTTAAACTGGTGTCAACCTGGATTATTTCTGCAGCGCAGATGCAGCCTATGATTCTAAGAAGCCTGTAAGCTGCAAAACCTTGTGAAAGGTACTTTGCACTTTTTGGTTGGCCTAATAAAGGTCATCACTGCAATGTGGAGATTTTTTTGGGGGGGGGGGTTGCTGTATTTTTCTGCCCAGCCAACATGGCTACCTCTGGATATATATCAGAGGGAAGGGGGACAGTTCATATTTGGAAGCTTTTCAAAAAAGGTTGGATGGCCATCTGTTGGGAGTGCTTTAGTTGTGTCTTCCTGCAGGGCAGAAAGGGGTTAGACTAATGGCCTTGGGGTCCTTTTCAATTCTAGGACTCTATGACCACAGGATTCTATGATAACCAGCAGGACTTAGAGATGCCAAATGAATGGGAAGAGAGGCTGGCTTTCTCCCAGGCCCATACATTCAGGGCCAAAAGGTTTGCCACAGAGGCCTTTGGGGGTCTGAGCCCTTGGAGGACGCCATTTCCCACTCCTGGCCCAGAAGGCTCACCTTTGATGATGTGCCGAACTATTTTGATGGAGCTTCCCCGCATGTTCAGTATCTGATGGACTCTCTGGCGAATCTGGTTGGAAAAACAACATCAACAATGACACAGAAAAAGAGAGGCAGTGGAAAAAACCATACATGTTCATTCAAGTGGAAAGAGAAAAGGGGGAAACCGGCACAGAAATCTTTCAGCTGCTTGGAATTTTTATGGATGAACTAAACCTTACAGGAGACTGTCTGCACAAGGCTCCAAAAACAGTTGGAGAGGCTCACTAAAGGGAGGAGGATTTAAAGAAAACACAGCTTTCAGGTATGATTTTGCTAACTGTACCAAACAAGGAAAGGCAGCTGGCAGTAGCTGCCAACTGTGGGAAATCTACAGAGCTCTCTAAGCCCATGTGGAGCAATGCCCCTGGCAAAGAAAAGCAGCAAGCGGTGAAGCGAGAGGATGCCTGGAATGGCAACTGGGCTCAGCCCTCCTGTTTCTGCCTGCACAGACCTACAAAAGACCTTTGCTTGGTGTCAGAGAGCTACATGTCTCATGGTGATGGTGATGCTGGAGAAGGAAAGTGATGGAAAGTGGTGATGGTGGAAAAAGGAAGAGTGGGGTATGGATCCATCACCACAACGGCTGCCTTCTGCATCCAGGTTACAAGGTCAGATTAAAGTGATCATTGGGGCCCTGGAGCCATTCCCCAATCTCTGGAAATTTTGCCTCAAATGATAACATCCCCACTATATGATAACCAGTGTGGTGTAGTGGTTTGAGTGTTGGACTATGGCTCTGGAGACCAGGGTTCAATTCCTAGCTCAGCCATGAAACCACTGGGTGACCTTAGTCATAAGTCACAGGCTCTCAGCCTCTGAGGAAGACAATGGCAAACCTCCTCTCAACAAATGTTGCCAAGAGTACCCAATGATAGGTTTGCCTTGGGGTCACCGTAAGTCAGAAATGATTTGAAGGCTCATAACAACAACAACAACAACCAAACAACACCCCCTCACCCCGCCAACTGTCACTGGATAGACTCAATCAAGAGAGATGGGTAGACTCCTTCAAGAAGCCACAATGGCTGCTCTGGACTTGCAAGACCTGAACAGGGCTGTTGGTAACAGGATGGCCTGGAGGTCTCCCCTTCAAAGTTGACTTGATTACATTTAACAACAACAACAACAACAACAACAACAACAATAACGGTCATCCAAATCAGAGGCCCCTGCTTCACTTTGCTTTTACTTCCATCACTCTCTGTTGTTGTTGTTGTAATTTGCTAACAAGTCATCTTATGCTGAGCCTCTGAAGGAGAGGCCTCCAAATGCAAACGCAGGACAGCCGTGGCATCCTTGGCTGAATCAATCCATCTGTTATCACTCTGTCCACCTGGCATTTCCAGTCCACATTCTATGAAGGAAAAATTCAGCAAAATTGTGTGAAGGGAGGTAGGCTAACAAAACTATTAACGCTGAGCTACAGAATCAGGACTCCTAGCAGAAGTCCAAAGTCCAAAGACAGGGCATGGCTGTGGAACAAGCCAGGAGACCCCACGGAAAGAAAGCCTGATGGAGCAAGTTGGCCAAGTTGTCCTTACCTGTGGGATGCTGGCATTGCAGATTTCCGCTGTGATGTAGCAGATGAGCTGGAGGACAAAGAGACCGGCGTCCAGCCGGCGGAGGTAGAACTCGTCTTCCATGTCATCGTCGATGATCTCCCCACGGCCGACCACGTCCTGGAGGGAAGTAAGCAGGCGGTCAAATGGGCTGGAAAAAGATGGCACCTGGCCTGAGAATCCGCTCCCTTGGCTGAAGACTCTTTTCATGAATGCTCAGAGCACTTGGCAACCTGGAGGACTCTTGGGAGAAGGAGATTGTTCCGTCTCAACAAGACACAGGAAACAACCTCCTCCTCCTTGGCCAGTTGGTTAGCAGCAAGAGGGGTTAAGCCATTGCAACTGAACATAATGATGAAAGAGCTGGATAGAAGGGGGCAAAGCCTCACTCCTGTTTTCTTCTGGGGTGACAATTCGGTGGGGGGAGAATTCAATCCATTTTCGAACTGGAGGGAACTCTCCTTCCCCTGCTGAGCTTTTCCCCTGCTGAGCTTGGGATCTGTTCCAGAGGACTTTCTTCTAGCTCTATGAATAAGCCACCAAGTTACTCATAGGGAGTAACATGGTGCAGATCTCAAGTTTGAGGAAAAGCTCACTGGGGAAGGAAGCCACAGCAGGACACGGGTGCAAATGGGCCTCATGACCACTGAAGGACATGGCCCCTGTGCCTTTGGCCAATGGGAGGTGGTCCCTCTTGATAGAGAAGGTGGTGGCAGCAGCACCATTTGGGAAATATGTTGGTACTCTTTGCCTCTGGGCGCTAAGCACTGTCCTGGGGGTGCAAGACAAAAATCCATTCATTCATTCATTCATTTAAATATTTATCTGTTGTTAGCGGCTGTCAAATCAACTCTGACTTATGGGAACTCTATGAACAAGAGACCTTCAAGGCAAGCCTCTGCTCAGGTCTTGCAAACTCAGGCCATCAGTTGTGGCTTCATGCCCTGTATCTGAAGATTTCAAGACAATATAAAACCCACTTGAGACAATAAATAGCAACATTAATTTTTAAAGAATGAAATATATATCCAATCATTCATCACTTCACACCAGTTAAAACAATTTACAGTAACAATGTGTTTAGCAGGGGCTGCTATGAGGCCAGAGGCCTGAAACGGAGTCCTGGTTCTGTTTTTCTCCAGGAGGGAGGGCAAAAGAGGGAATGGAAGGGCACAGTGTCTATCTAAGTGGCCCAAGTGCCCCAGTGGGACATCTGCCACTCTTCCTTCTTTGCAAACTGAATTGACTATCCTCTGCCCTGCCACACCTGGTCCCCTGCTGGCAGTATCTCATGCCACATCTGACCTTTCGCTATCCTCACTCTGGAATTTTGTTTTGCCAACTCTAGGAGAGCTCCCTGCCGCTTGACGCGATTTATGGCACAGTGTCCCGGCAGGTGGGCACACTCCGCTGGAGCAATATCTTTTTTCATTAGAGAATGCATGCAAACAAGCCTGCCTTGCCACGGACTGCTTCCTGGCTCCCTTGCACAATACCAGCCAGAGGCAGGGTCCTAAAAGGCAGCTTGCTAGCTAGGAATGAAGGGGTACAGCCACTTCTCCAAGGGTGGGTCTACACCAGCCTAAATAGTCCAGGACCCAAAGCTGCCCCAATCCCCCCCCCCCCCCATTCCCTTTGCATTCTGTAGCAATGCTGGTTGGCTGTTTACACAGCATCCCGCTGAGCATTGGCGCTAGTGCAAGTCATTTCCTATGAGGTCAAAAACGAGGCACCCAGCACATGACTGGATGCTGCATGGTGACCTCAGAGGGAATGACTTGTGCCAGTGGCAGCACCGGGCAGCACAGTAGGATGCATGTGTAAACAGCTGCCCAGCATCGCTGTAGAGCGCTCTGGAAAATCCAGAACAAAGCTAAGTCTTTAAAATGAATTCCCCATCACCATGTATGGATGCGAGAGCTGGACAGTGAAGAAAGCAGATAAAAAGAAAATCAATTCATTTGAGATATGATGCTGGAAGAGTGCTGAGGATACTATGGATGGCCAAGAAGACAAACAAATGGGTCCTTGAACAACAGATCAAGCCTTGTCTCTGCTTGGAAGCCAAGACTGCTAAATTGAGGCTGCTGTACTTTGTCCACATCATAAGGAAAACTGAATAATTAGGAAAGACAATAATGCCAGGAAAGGTGGAAAGAAGTAGAGAGAGAGGAAGACCATATGCCAGATGGCTAGATGCAGTCAGGAAGAACATGATCCTGGGGCCACAGGACCTGAGCAGAGAGGCTGAGGACAGGGCATCTTGAAGATGTCTCATCCATAGGATCGCTATGAGTCGAGGATGACTCAAAGGCAGTTAACAACAACAAGGCAGGGGTGGCCTGTATTTGATGTGGAACTGGTCTCATGCTGTGTTGAGTTGGGGCTTTGGCCCTGCATCGTGAAGGCAAGTTGCAGCAAGGGTGAGGAGAAACCGGTCCATAGGGCCCATGTAGACATACCCCTAGTCACAAGGCAACATATCCGTTCTCTATACCGGAACATTCAGAGCCATGCAACTCTCCGCCAAGTCTATAGCTCTGAGCATTCCCAGGACAGACAGCAGAAACAGGAGGGCTCTCCAGCTGGCTGAGACCTGAGCTTTCTTTCCCTAGTATCCTAAAGTAAGGAAGGAGCTGAAGGGCCAAGGCATGGTCAGTGCTGGAACCCACTGTGCAAACATTCACCCTGTTGGGAGATTGCAACCTTTGCATGCCTAAACTCTCTGCACATTCTCCCTCTAGGAGTAAAGGCATGCTTATGGCAAACCTCCTGTCTGTCTGTTTCTTTACACACAACAAACACAGATACAAACAAGACACAGACACACTTTTCCCGAGTCACATAGGCATTTCTTTTGTTCTCTCTCCTGGCCCATCTAGATGCTCATCTCTCCTTCTCCCTGACTACTATGAAATTAGGATGCTATTCTGAAGAGGTACTCCATTTCTTCCTCCTAATATGTTTATTTTCTTCTTGTCTCACCTATCAAGTAGCTGAAGCTGTGTATATGGTTATGCACAAGCGAGTTGTGAATAAAATGACTTTTCATACCTTTTAAGGAAGAATTAGTTTAATTTGTTTTATTCAGCTAGATGCACCTGTGGGGAAGGTGGCTGGTCTTGCTTTTCTAGGTTTCTGCCTTAGCACAGTTTTAAACTCTGATAGAGGGTTTCACCAATTCTTGATTTTTAACTAAACCCAACACATCCAATCTCTGTTAAAAAGGGCTCATCGATGGAGAGTCCTCCACTTCTGCACACATCCAGGCCACCTATGCATCTCTGTGCCACCTTCAGAACATCAGTGATGGTGCTGATACTTCAAGGAAGAGGGGAGTATTTTTCATAATTCTTTTGAAGTGCCCAATCTCTCTGAAAGCCCATCTCCCCCGATATGAGCCTGCCTGGCTTTTACGATCCTTGCAGGGATGGCGAGGGCTTCCTCTTGGTCCCACCATTGATAGTCATGTTTGGTAAAGAGAAGAAATGAGAAGATTCCTAGGCTGTTGAAATCCATCCCACTGGAGAACATGCTGGTTCCTCCTTCTTCTGCCGGTGGGCAAAGACCTTTGTGTCATGGCCAGCCAAGATCAGCTCTTGGAGGATAAACAATAATAATAAATAAAAATTTTATTTATATACCGCCCTTCTGTATAACCAGGACGGTGTACAACATCACAAAATACATGGATTACAAATACAATAAAAACAAATGCATTAAGAACAATTCTGGCCAGCTTGCCAGGATGAGGAGGAGGATGAGCCTCCTCCAGAGCAAGGGCTGATTGAGGCAACGCCAGGTGCTGATCCTGCTCTGCCAGGTCCCAGCTGTGCTCTTCCAGCCCCAGAGGAGGAGGTTCAACCAGGTCCTAGTGCTGAAGAGAGGCCTCCTATGGTACCACAGCCTAGTGGTGACTCTGGAGACGAAGCTTGTCTGCAGGTGCCTTCTTACCAAGAGAGAAGGGCTGAGAGTGCTTGCAGGCGCAGATCAAAGAGGATTGCCGAGAGGCAATTAGCCAACCAGCCTCAGGTGGCACGAGGGAGAGTTTCCATTACTTAAGTGGGAGAGAGACTATTGCTGGTTGCTAGAGTTTATTGCATGATCCCTTGGTGTGATTGCTGCTGGCACTAGCTCCTCGCATCTTGATTCCTTGTTACCTTGACCTCGGACCGGACCTTCGTTATCTCCTGGCTGTTTTGACCTCGGACTGTTTGACCAACGTTGTTTCTCGGTATCCTGACTTCAGCTTGACTCTCGGAATGTTCGGACTTCTAGAATCCTGACCTCGGCTTCTATTCTCGGACTGCTCTCAGTTTGCTTCCTTGCAAAGTCTGCTTTACTTTCACTGGGCTGAAGGTACTGTTATCAGCACTTGTCAGTGTTTGCTGGCAGCATTCCCAGACACTTTGTATTTGGACAGGATTTTGGCTATTAACTGACAGCTTATGGAGGGTCTTTCCAATATAGGTGGACTGTAACACTTTTAGCCATATTGCCATGTATTAAATGCTTTAAAAACTATTTTAAATTATTTCTGCCTTTAATAGCAGGGTATAAATACCATAAAATAAACAAATAAATAAATAAATATTCAGTTAGAATCATAGAGTCACAGAGTTGGAAGAGACCCCCAAGGGCCATCCAGTCAAACCTCCTTCTGTCGTGCTGGAAGACACCATCAAAGCCCTCCCTATGACAAACAGCCATCCAACCTGCAAAGAAAGAGACTCCAACACCTTCAAGGTAGCATCTTCCGTTGTCGAACAGCTCTTACTCTGAACTATTCAGAACTTTTTTTTCAGCTGTATTTTATGTTGTGAACTACCACTGGGTTCCAGACTGGGAGAAAGATGGGATCCAAAATCAAATAAATAAAAATAAATTGATGATATTTCCTAGTTTTCCAATCTGAACCTTCCCTCCTCCCTTCTGTTTCTTTCCAGTTACGAAGCCTGGACATGCTAGAGTACCAGTCCAGCTTGCTGGAGGCCCCCACCCTCCAAAGCAAAGGAATTGCAATGCAGTCTAAAATTGCCCATGATTTCTGCCCATTTGCCTTGACAGCCACCTGATTTTTAAAAAAGAAATATCAGGATGGCATGGCTTTTCAGAGCCCATCATAAACTCTGGCAGGTCCGTCTGAAAGGTTGAGCACATGATGTCCAGAGAGTGAACTGATCTGGAGTCAAGATTGGCCAATTTGTGCAGGAGAGCAAATGGGGAGGGATCCCTTCCCAAATATGTGCTGCAGGAGCAGCAGGACACAGATTTCAAAGCTCCGGCCAAGGAATTAGGCAGAAAACATTCACCAAATGCAGTGCATACTGGGATGAGCAATGCCACTGGGCCTTTTTCAAGGACCTGTTGACAGGCACACCCTTTTGGATTCCCTCCCAAGTGTAAATCTGTTTGCTGTGCAATAACTAAATGGTGACACAGGCTATTCCCCCCTCCCTTCTCTTCCTCTCAAGCCCGTCAAGATGCCATCCTGCAAATGAGTGCTCAGGTGCCATTCCTTATCTGCGGCGAGATGCCCCATGCTGATGGGAGAAGACAGCTCGAAGATGGGCTCCCGTGAAGCTCCTCTCAAGCTAATGAGGACCGACTGGCAGGGAGGGAAGAATGGCAAAACGACACCTCTTGCCAACAGAGCTGCGGAGTATTCCTGCCCCTGGACCTGAGCGAGGCTTGGGTTTCCCTCACTCTCGGTCAGTCCCAGCTGGAAAAGAGGATACTGGGCTCCTTGAGTTCAAGGAAGAAGAGTGACTATATATACTGAAGGTTGCAGGGGACTTCTTCCCCTATTTTCCATAGCTAAAGAAAAGCGGCTCCGCTTTGTCCCAGTTGGGATCAGCACCAATTGTCCTGTGGTTCACCTTTTTGTGGGTAGGATGTACAGTTGCTACCTGTATGTATGTGTGTGCATGCAAAATGTATGCACTCCTAGATCCGTTTCCCCCCAAACCTCCAGGATTTTTCTAGATGCTGGACTACAGCTCCCATCTGGAGCTGAAGGCCACTCGCAGGCTGGTCCTGAGTAGACCACAAGCTAAACATGAGTCAAAAGTAGTATGCAAAGGGATCTTGTAGCACCTTTGAGACCCATTGAAAGAAAGAAGCTGGTAGCATGAGCTTTCGTAGACCTGGATCTACTTCCTCAGATGTAAGGAGGAAGTAGACTCAAGTCCATGACAGCTCACGTTACCAACTTCTACCTTTCAATTAGTCTCAAGGTGCTACAAGATCCCTTCGCACACTGATTTTCCAGACTAACATGGCTATGTCTTTGAATTTTACCCAGTCAAAAGTACTCAGGCAGTACTCAAAACAGCTAAAGCAATTCTAGGCTGCATCAACAGCACTACAGTGTCCAGAGCAAGTAAAATCCGAGTGCCACTCTGTTCTGCTTTGGTCAGACCTCATCTGAAATACTGCATCCAGTTCTGGGCAGCATAGTTTAAGAAGGATGTATCCAGAGGAGAGTGACTAAAATGGTGAAAGGTCTGCAAACTAAGCCCTATGAGGAAAGATGACTTGGATAGGTTTAGCTTGGGGAAGAGAGGTGATATGATAGCCATCTTTAAAGACCAGAAGGCCTGTCATATAGACTAGGACATGAACAATAGATCCATGTTACAAGAAAAGAAAATTCAACTAAACCTTAGGAAGAACTTCCTGATGGCAAGAACTGTCTGACAGTGGAAGAGATCTTCTCAGGGGTTGTTGGACTTTCCAGCTATGGATGTCTTTGAACAGAGACTAGTTGGCCATCTTTCAGGAGTATTTCAGTTGTGGATGCCTGCATGGTAGGAGAGTGGACCAGTTGCCCACTGAAATCCTTGTGAATTTTAGAGGAGCAGCAATTCACCTTTTAAATAGCTTGCAGCCAAGCTCCACAAGACTGCCCAGCTTAATATTAAAAACACTGTTTTTCAAAACTAGAGACTTTCTGGACACGTCTCAATATTCATGTAGCATTTCCTTATATGTTTGGCAGCCCAGAAGATGCTGGGGCATAAAAACTCTGCACCCAAACTTGGCTTAAAAGCTGGCTTGAGGAGTGGAAACAGGAAGGAGTAGGGGTTCTTCAAGAAGGCAATTATAAACCTGACAGTAGTGCCACAAAACCCCGATCCAGACGCAAGGCACAGGGAAGGTCCCTCGCATTCGGGAGCCTCCTTGGTGAAGGCTGGGACAGAGAGTGCCATGGACGCTTGGGCTGAGACACTACATTTGGGCTGCATAAAGTGAATTCCGCACTGGCTAAGTAATGCATTAACTGTGCTACTCAACTCTTGTTTTGAATGTCAACACTGAGTAACTCAACAAAGACATTAAGTGTGCAACTGAATGTGTGTGCAATGTGCACTGCATGTTCATTCTTAATGTGTATTGCACACCCATGTTCAAGTGCTCCTCAGCATGCATAGCTCTGCTTCCCCAACTTCCAACTGGACACTCAGGCCCTGCATCGTAGAAAAAACTCCAGTTGTCTCTGTAAGGGAATTTAGGCAGAAAGAACAGACCAACGGGATGCCAGCCCCTAGCTATGTCACTCGTTGTCCATGCAAACAGGCAGATCCTCCTGCCTTCCAGAGAAACTGACATGAATGCCAGAGAAGCTCATGTAGCATTTGCAGCTGGACCTTAGCTCCTTGCTGCATTATCTCCTGCACACCACACATTTTCTCCCTCCATCAGGGGCTAGATAGCAAAGGGGATATAGGGCTGCACTCTCAGGTAGCCACGGAAGTTACAGGCTGTGGCATGAAAAAGACCAGAGTCCAGCACTGAAGGTCTGAGCAACTGAGAAAGCCCACTCGGCCTGGGAGGTCTTTCTGAAGGACCTGCGTTCCTCACACTCTGCATTAACCCCTGTCATTATCTTCTGTTCTCAATGCAATTCCACGCAGCTCAAGCCATTTCCGGCCGTGCTGAAATGCCAGGTTAATTTCAAATCTCCGTTTAGGCTATCAAAACCTACGGAGGCAGCTCCCCTTCCAGGATCCCCATTTCTCCCTTTCAAAGATGGAATGACTTAACCGTGGCACAATTAGCATCTAATTTGTAAGTCATTACGGCGCAAAGTATCCGGTGAGAACGTTTTATTGAATAAACCTGCTGAGCATAATTTTCCCTCACAGAACTGAGAACAAATGCACAGAGCCATTTCCCACCTCAGTCTCCCCTTTTGCAGAAATTGCGGCCAGAGCCCTGCAATTACACCTTGCGAGTTAAGAGACGAGGGGGCTGGCTACCTTTTCCCAAAGAAAGGATGAAAACAGACGGAGAGAAGATGAGCCTTTTACCCACAAGACCCTACACAGAGATCCTACCGGGGGGAGAACAAAATGGACCTAGAATCCTAGAGATGGAAGAGACCCCAAGGGCTACCCAGTTCAACCCTCAGCCATGCAGGAATACACAGCTAAAGCCCTCACTATACAGCATCTGCTTAAAACCCCAAAGGAGGAGACTCCACCAGCCTCCCAGGCAGTGTATTCCACTCTCAAAGCAGCTCTAACCTAATGTTTAAGCAGAATCTCTCTTCTTGGAATTTGAGTACTTTATCTCTGGAGCATTTGTCGCTGCTATTTCCATAGACTCATAGAATCTCAGAACCAGAAGGGCCCATGAAGGCCATCCAGTATAATGCTGGATAGGTTCCAGGGTCCCCATTGCTTTCAAGTCCATGGGAAAGCATTTTACAGTCCATTCAACTGCTGTTGTTATGGGCCTTCCAGTTATCTGTGTCTTATAGCAATTATAAGGTGAAATTATCATGAGGTTTTCTTGGCAGAAATTGTTCAGAGGGGGTTTGCTTTGCCTTCCTCTGAGGCTGAGAGAGTGGGACTTGCCTAATGCTACCCACTGGGCTTCCTTGGCTGAGTAGGGATTCAAACCCTGGTCTCCAGAGTCATAGTCCAATGCTCAAACCACTACAACACAGTTGCTCTCTCATTCAACCCCAATGAAGCAAAAGGTGAACCTCAGTACATTCAACTCAACTAAAATTGGCAGCACAACAGCAGTCCATCTGAAGAAATGGGCATCCTCATATGCTGGAGGAAGATGATAGCATCTGGATGCCAACAAGCCTCTTTTGCACTGTTTAACATTTTATTCTTCCTTGTGTCCCACCATTCCACAAGAACTACAGCTGAAGATGCCAGTAATGCCTCACTAAAGGCAACAGGACAATAGAGGCATCAATATTATCATTAAAAAACAGTGAGGCAACTCCATCTCACCTCCTATTAAAAAAAAGCAAGAATCAATAAATATCAAAACAGTTTAGAAGGTCACTTTGAAGAGATGTGCATCCACACCTTTCCTAGGAGCAGGCAGAGGAGGAAATAATCCAACTTGGGGGGGGGGGTATTATTAGCCAAGAGTGAGGCAAGAGAAACTCTTCTGCACACTTGCCAGATAGACCTCCATCTTGCCCGGGCTCCATTGCAGCCCATTAGTGAGAACTGGCATCTGGCCTCAGGTGACAGGCAGCAACAGAGACGGGTGTCATCAGCAAAGGGGTCAGACTCCATTCCAAACACTAAAAAGACCTCTCCCAGCAACTTGACACATATTCAACATAAGGGGAGGGCAGGACAAAGATATGGGGACCACCACACAAAAGGCCACTTGGACACCTGTCAGGAAGAACTGGAACTATGGCACCAGTCCTCCCCTCCCTCAATATTTGATCCAGCTGAGCAGTCTAAGTAACACGGTACTGGAGATACCTGCCTTCCAGTCCTATCTTGCACCAGGGAGTAACAAGGTGGACAACTCGCCCTTCCCTCCAGCCACAAGGAGTGACCTTTTACTAAGCCCAACAGGAAGGGTCCAGCAAGAAAGGTTTGGTCTTCCTCACATGAAGCTAGGAGCACTGCCTGATCAGACCACTGCCTTCCTAGCCCTGCCTCGTGTTTCCCACACTAACCAGGCATTTCCAGGAAGCCCACAAGCAAGACGCAATGGCCAGAACCTTGCTGTGGACTGACAACAGCCTAATCTTCAATTATGTGCCATGGGATCTCCTGTATCTCCTTGTGCAATGCTTCTGGTCTGAGTGAGGCAGGACAGCCAGACTGACCTCTGATCGGCAGTGCCAATCCCTCTCATTTCTGGCTAAGAGGATGTTGCAACGACCATGGAAGAAGGAGTAGATTCAACTCCCTGGACCACCAGCATAAATATGGCATATTATTACTCCTCCCAGAGCCTCTCCAGAGCAGTTCCTGCTACAGAGAGGAGGAGGAGAGAGGTAGCTGGGCAGCCATTTTGAGTGGTGACTGTTTAATTTTTTTTTAAACTCTAGGGAGAGTGTGCTTGTTGCAGACGGGGTGGAGCTTCAGTGAGTCACATCCACCTGGAATATTGTGTCCAGTTCTGGGCATCACAATTAAAAAAAGAACATTGAGAAACTGGAGCATGTCCAGAGGAGAGCGACTAAAATGGTGAAAGGTCTGGAAATCATGCCCTATGAAGAACGACTCAGGGAGCTGGGGATGTTTAGCCTGGAGAAGAGAAGATTAAGAGGTGATATGACAGAGCCCTGTTTAAATATTTGAAAGGATGTCATATTGAGGAGGGAGCAAGCTTGTTTTCTGCTGCTCCAGAGAACAGGACCCGGAACAATGGATGCAAGCTACAGGAAAAGAGATTCCAGCTCAACATTAGGAAGAACTTCCTGAGAGTAAGGGCTGTTTGACAGTGGAACACACTCCTTCCTCGGAGTGTAGTGGAGTCTCCTTCCTTGGAGGTCTTTAAGCAGAGGCTGGATGGCCATCTGTCGGGAATGCTTTGATTTGGATTTCCTGCATGGCAGAATGGGGTTGGACTGGATCAGGGCCCTTGGGGGTCTCTTCCAACTCTATGATTCTATGTTCTATGATGCTTTACCCTCTGTTAGCAGTTGAACAGGATATGGATCAATGAGAAGAGTAAACCTCTCCTGCTATTGCTCTCTGTGAATGGTATTCTGCAGTTTTCTGCCTCTGATTCTGGAGGTAACACAGAGATGTTATAACTAGCAAGCCAGTAATGAAGAGCAGAGGAGGAGGTTGTGTGTCTGTGTGTGTGTGTGTGTGAGAGAGAGAGAGTATGAGAGAAAAGTGGAATGGAGTGGAAGGGGAGCAAAGAACACTTACATGCTTCTCGCCTTCTATCTTCTTATCAGCCACCTGCACTGCGTCCAAATACTTGAAATATAACTCCATCAGTCTATCAACCTGCAGGAAAGGTATGGAGGGAGAGGGAGAAAGGAGAGAGCCCTGAGCATGTAGGAAACAAAGGACATCTGCCTTTGCCTGGCCATGGCTTTATCTCCTCAAGAGCCAGAAGAAGCGACCACAAAGCAAGTGACACACCTCCATCTGGGAGAACTGGCTTTGCCTTCCATCTGCTGGGACCTTGGGACTCAGAAAACACATAGCCTTGAAGCAAAGCCCTTCTTGATTTTCTGTCTCAAGAATCTGGGGCATGAAGATCCAGGGGCTGAAGAGCACATCCATGCTCTGAAGCTGCAAACCTCTCCTGCCTATTCAACCCATTTCCCTAAAAGTGTCTACCTTCTTTGCTACCTATTCCTGTTCACTATTTTCTTAAAATGGCTGCGCTTCCTTCTCTTGAGAGTCCACCAAAGAAGAG